>NC_056746.1:1379717351-1379774851 GCF_019279795.1 Protopterus annectens
AGCTTTAACTGTACACTGTTCTGACAAAATATTTGCACACTTGGCTGCAGGAGGGAGAGGCTAGTGGATAGCAGTGAATGGCCACTGCTGGCTTAGCCATTCGGGGGTGGGGGAGGTGGCAGCTTTGGCTTGCCAAAAAGGTGATACCTAACAAGAGCACGAGGAGTTCGAGCTTGCTGAACCCACACTGTCACTGTGCATCTTAAAATGACAGCCAAGAACTGGGCATATAGAGTTACGTTCCCTTTGGAAGAGAGGCGTGGCAAAGCCACCAAGTGAGATGCTCCCAAGGGAAGAGGGTATAATGCCTCCCATACTAGCTAAACTGGTCTACTCCTTACTACCTAACTCTAGCCGGGGAGCAGACAGTCACTTGTCATTGCAGAGTATGAGACCTACACTGCTCTCGCCTACCTCAGGAAGGATCAGTTCCCTTACCCACAGAACAAATGGGCAAACTGTGTCTGTACTGGAGCAACTGCTGAGGGTCCTGAGGGGGAAGCAAAAATGATTTTGCATATTTCCTTTTCATCATAACCACTCAAGAGCATCTCTTTTACCATTTGTCCTGCACAGCATTTAAAAACTGTTGCTAGGTTTTGCCTTACTGCAGCAGCAATATTAAGTTTAGGTGACCTTTCAAGTTCATTTTATTGTTGAAGAGTCCCCCCCGCCCTTTCAGTCAACAAATTTAGCAATGAGCAAAGATGACATCCACATTCTGGTAATTCACAAAATTAAACCAAGCCCTATGAAAAGGAAGAAAATAATTGATAGGAAGCTGTCAAACTTTTTAAAATAATAGTTACGATTCACAAGTAGTTACTGCCCTGGTAGTTCACATGACCATCAAGGAATGTAGCCCAAATTCTAATAAAAGAACTGTTAAGTGAAATGCTCAAGGTCACACGGCTGGCAAATGACCATGTAAAGATTAAAATCATGTACCCTAAAAATGAATGTACCCTTGGTACAAGATGCATCTCTAAACAAACCAGAGCCTTAGTCCTCTGTAATTGAAAAAGGATCATTAGAAGTGCAGTTTAAAAAATATCAAACAATTATGTTTGGAGGATAAAGTAATCCAAAAATGTGTTAATAACCAAGTTTTTCTGGACTGCAGTGCTTCCTCACTGCACTTTAAACTGCCAGTCAACTTCTGAAACTACAGTTCCTTTCTGAAGCCTTATGGTTCTACCTCTGGAATCAAATCATCAGCACATCAGATGTGACAATCTGACTGCCAATAGCACTCCAGTATGCATAAAGCAAGTGAAATCTAAAGCATTTCCATTTTAAATAAATGTTTACATATTTTTACTTTATTTTGCATACTCATGCCCAAAATGCATGTAACTACAGCAAGCAGCTACAGTATGGTTTTATTGCCAGCCTTGCATGTTGTTGTTGCATGTGACTTCTATGAAAGCAATAAATACAAGAAAATGTGAAAGCATGACAAAATAGGGAACTATAATGTATAGCTAGACTATTATACAATGTTATTTACTGTAAAAAAAATGTATGAAATACTGATATACACATAAGAGATACTAGTAATGGAAATGGATGGGAAAACAAGAATTCAAGGACAGATCTGCAACAATCAAGTACCATTTGAAGGGAAGAAGGGGTAGGGAGTCTTGTGTTTACACACAGTGCCAGGTGAGGCAGCAATAAAAAAATATGCGCTCAGTCCATCCCTTCATCTGCACTATGTCTGCTGCATGCAGTCCTGAGTCACTAAAAAGGCAGCTCATGCAGACAGAAGAAGACATTAATTGCTCTCGATCAGAACTCTGCAGAGGAGCGACATTCTCAGTCTGTGCAAACACTATCCATAATATATTACTGGCACTGATTGGTATATGAAAAATGCACAGGTGTAGCAAGAGGACATGAGCACCATCAACTGAAGTGTCTCGGTCTTTAAGTATTAGCAGGACTGGTCAGGAGTTGTCCCCATTTAGTAAGTATTACCAGTAGTGGTCTGATTTGTCTTCAATGACAATGGTTTGACAGCAAAATAATACATACAAGCAGTAGTTGTGAATGTTAGCCATTCCTTATTAATGTTTGGGGATATAACCAGCATAAGCTTGTACTTCTCTCTCTTTCTTGAGCAGATTTGCTAATACAAAGTTTCTAAGTGGAGTTTGTTATACAATGCACTCTAGAGATGAGCACACTTATCCCATCTATAAGATTAACCTCAAAGCATGTCGTGTCAACAGCAGTCTCGGAAGATGTATAAACCGAGGACAATGGATGAACTGTTTCCTATAAGAAGAATACTTTCTGATGTAAAGCTACTGCTTTCTAAAAGGCTTACACAGCGTAGAGCTTTGTCATCAGGAGGCAAACATCTCCTTAATGAAAACAAGGCACACTCCTATCAAGAGAGTTGCCACTTACATGTGCTTTGGAATGTGTCCAATACAGAAATGCCTGTGGCAGCCATTTGGATGTTGGTTCACATCTTTACCAAGCACTGCAATGCAGTTGTGTGTTTAACTTTAGGAATCCCACTTCAAGTTACAAGAAATGTTTTCTTTACGGATTAATAAATTTTCTTCTTGAATATCATGTCACAGCAAAAAACATATACATGTGCATCAGTCAACTGCATCAATTAATGTTACAGAAATTTTTTTTTTTCCTGGCCTCCTGTCTCCCTGTAGTTGCATCTACCTCTGTGTGAGTATGAACATTTCTAACAACAGAGAATACCAAGTGGTAATTGGCTCCAAGTAAAGTAACAAAATTGTAACACATTCTACCCGGCAACAGAACAAGAATCTGAGACAAAAGAAGGCATGTCCTCTCAGATTTGTTCTTAGGGAAAAATCACAAGTGTTACAAGTATCGTGCAACAGACTAGGGGAACAAGAGTTATCCCCACTGCGGGGTTACAATGAAGCAGCGTCTTATGCTGATGAAGCACAATGAATATACAGTAGACTCCCTCTTATCCAGCCTCTCTAACCGCCCATCAAATTTCTGCTGTAGCTTTAGCAAAAGACAACAGAAAAGAACACCACTTACGCCTCCACTAGGCTAAATAATGACAGACATTGAGTTTTAGACTTCATATTCATTATAAAAATGCATACTAACACAAATGCTGTTATTCTAGCTGTTTTATAACCTATAAATGCTATTTTGCATGCTTTTTCTGATTAACCAGCCATTCGTTTATTCAGCCTAAGAGTGAGTCTACTGTATTTAAAAACAAAAGTAGTCTCTCTTGATGGCAGATCGGCTAACAATTAGCAGATTTATTACTGTATGGAACTAGCTAGCTCTAGCAGTAATGCAATCTGTCATAGGCAGCACCAACATAATCTACCTAACAAAGTCAGCCCCTGGAGAGGGCTGTAACCCGGGATAATACAATTCAGCATGTCAGGGTTGGTGAGGTAGGACTGACGCGCAATGGGGTGCTGAAGGAGGAAAATGAGACAAAATGAGTATGTAGAACCAGCCCCCCCCCCCCCCCAACAAAAGAAAATATGCTGAAACAACTGACTTTACTAAAAAAAAAAAAAACAGGTTAGTGGAACAGCAAAAAAATACAGTCATAGTCTCAAGCACACTACTGGTCTGTGTGTGTAGAAGGTGCCCTGAAGCTTTGGAAGCTGGATGGCTGTTATATCCTATGCAGGATATTACCCATACAGCTAATGCTACTGCAGCAGTGATCCACATGAAGATGATATAACACAACTCTCAGAAAGGGAGACATCAGCAATGGAGACACTAATACTATCAAGTCTTCTAACATTTGGAGACTTATCTTCAACTTTTGTACAGGGAAGCAACCAAGCCTGCACACCATTAGTGACAGTCTCAATAACAGTGCAGAAGGGTATACAACCAACCCTGCACACCATTAGTGACGGTCTCAGTAACAGTGCACAAACAAGGGTATAAAACCAACCCTGCACACCATTAGAGAATGTCTCAGTAACAGGGCACAAGGGTACACAAGTCTGACTTCTCATGCTTGCTCCTTTTATTCCTAGAACACTAAAGGTGATTCAAAGGTGGTGCTCACCATAATAACAGGATGCCTACTACTAGATTCCACATTTGTAACACTTGGGTACCGCCTGAAATACCTGTTCCCCAACCAGCCAGAAAGTACAGTTTTGTACCTACCATAAATGTAGATGTTCGAGGATTCCATTGCTGCAGTCCTGACTATTGGGTATAGTCCGCGTCCCAGTCGGCCCGAATACCAGAGTATAAGGCTGACGTCGGTCAGGGCGCATTAGACTGACGTCAGTACGTCAGGGTACTAATGCGCATGACCGACGTCATATCCTCAGTCTTTTCTTGCCCCAGATGTCAGAAGATCCTAAAAAGACAAGTCCCAAAAAACCTGCACCAAAAACATGTACAATATATACAACAATATATACAAAAATATAAGCATGTAAACTCACCTACACAACCACCCCTAAATACAGAGGGAAGGAGGGAGGGATTGGACTGCAGCAATGGAATCCTCGAACATCTACATTTATGGTAGGTACAAAACTGTACTATGTTCTTCGTCTTCCATTGCTGCAGTCCTGACTATTGGGTAGAATCCCAAAGCAGAGGTAAGGGAGGCTGGCAAATTATAAAGAAGTAGGAGCTGACAACATGCCTTGCAAAACAGCTGTGGCAAAACCAGCCCTAGACTTAGAGTAGATAGGAAGGTGATAATGCTTAGAGAAAGTATGCACTGAACTCCAAGTAGCTGCTTCCAAAATATCCTTAGTTGCCACCCCTTAGAAATGCTGTTGAAGTGGCAGTAGCCCTAGTGGAATGAGGCCTAATCCCAGCTGGAATCTCCTTGCCATGATGGGAATAACAAAATGCAATGCAAAAGCCAATCCACCTAGAAATAGTTTGTTTTGACACAGGCTTGCCCTGAGAACTCAAAGCAAAAGAAACAAACAACTGCTGAGACTGCCTAAAATCCTTAGTCCTGCTTAAATAATAACGCAATTGCCTGTGTACATCTAAAGTGTGCAAAATCTTTTCCCCTTTATTTTGAGGTTCTGCAAAAAACGTAGGCAAATGAATAGTTTGGTTTAAAGCCACACTAGAAACCACCTTAGGCATAAAAGAAGGATTAGTAAGGGCCTGCAACTCAGACACCCTTCTTGCAGAAGTAATAGCCAGCAGAAAAGCAGTCTTCCATGACAAGTATTTCAATTCAGCAGTAGCTGCAGGCTCAAAAGGTTGTAGAGTAAGTTTTTCCAACACAAAATTGAGATCCCAAGCAGGAGTAGGAGCTCTACGTGGGGGTCTTATATTCTTTGCCCCTCTAAGAAACTGCTTGAACAAAGGATGCGAAAACAAAGGTGGGTCACAATCATAGTGAGCTGAAATTGCTGCAGCATGAATCTTTATGGAAGAGAAGGACAAACCTTTGTCCAACAATTCAGTAAGATATTGAAGAGCCACACTCAAATTAGGCTCAGAAATCTCCAAATGCCTTGCTGTACTCCAAAATAAAAATCTCTTCCATTTTTCTGCATACACTTTCCTTGTACTAGGTCTTCTAGCTTCCATAATCACATTTAAAACTTGTTGAGGAAGTTGAGACCTGCTGTGTTTCAACACAGAATATGCCAAGCTGTTAGATGAAGAGAGTGTAGCTTGACATTGAGCAGATGACCGTCCTTCTGAGATAACAGATGAGGAATCAGAGGTAAAGGCCATGGAGGCTTCTTTACCAGACTCCAGTAGAGGGTACCAGTGTTGCCGAGGCCAATCTGGAGCTATCAAAATCATCCTTGGCCTGTCTTGTCTGACCTTTAACAGTACCTTTGGAAGAAGAGGTAGAGGTGGAAAGGCATACACATGAAGGTTTTTCCAACTGAAAGACAGAGCATCCACTTTCCAAGCCGTGTGATGAAACCCCTTTGTGCAATACTTTGGCAGCTGGTGGTTTAGTGGAGAAGCGAACAGATCTATGTCTGGAGTTCCCCATGACACTGTCAGTTTCTGAAATACATGAAGATCCAGTTTCCACTCGTGGGGATCCATGATTTGTCTGCTTAACACATCTGCTAAGGAGTTCTGTGCTCCTGGCAGAAACCTTGCCTGAAGAGTTAGTTGCAGGCCTAGCGCAGTCTCCCATAAAATCATTGCTTGCCTGCATAGAGGATAAGAATGTGTTCCCCCTTGCTTGTTGATGTACCACATGACAGTTGTGTTGTCTGTTAGAATCAACACCTGCCCTGGAAGAAGTAACTCCTTGAAAGCCATTAATGCAAACTGGACTGCTAACATCTCTTTCATGTTGATATGTAGATGCTGTAGTCTGGCAGGCCACTTGTCTTGTATCCACTTTCCATTTAGATGAGCTCCCCAAGCAATGTGCGAGGCATCTGTCGTCAAGATCTGACTTGCCTCTGGCCGGGTCACAGAGAGTCCCTTGTTTAGGTGACATTCCTGAGCCCACCACAAGAATTCTTTTGAAGGCAAGGTATTATTTGAATGACAGTGCCCAAATCCTGGCAGTGCTGTGTCCATACATTTTTGAGATACCATTGTAACTTCCTCATATGCAGTTTGGCATTGGGAAGCACCAGAATACAAGATGCCATGAACCCTAATGCTTGAAGGACTGTCCTTGCAGTCAGCACGGACTGATGAGATAGTTGATGGAAGTAAAGTGACAGACTCTTTTGTTTGTCCGGGGTTAAAAAAGCCATCTGGGCTGCTGTATTCAGTCTCACACCCAGAAAGCACATGTCTTGAGAGGGTACTAGACTGGACTTTATTTCGTTCACAGAATACCCTAGGCATCTTAGCACTGCGATAACACATTCCAGGTGCTGTAGAAGAACTTCCCTTTCTTGAGCCAGAATCAGGCAGTCGTCCAAGTAAGGATAGATTTGAATTCCTTGAAGCCTGAAGTAAGCTATCACTGGAGCCAGAACCTTTGTGAACACTCTGGGCAGTAGATAAGCCAAAGGGCAATGCAGAGAACTGATAATGAGAATTTCCAGTTCGAAACCTCAGATATTTCCTGCAACTTAGCCTTATAGGCACATGAAGGTAAGCTTCTTTGAGATCTAAAGTTACCATCCAGTGATTTTTGCCCAGCAGAGGTAAAAGCTGTTGTAACGTCAACATCTTGAACTTGGGAATGTCCAGATAAGTGTTGAGGATAGACAAATCCAAAATTGGTCTCCACGTGTTTCCCTTCTTTGGTACAAGGAACAGGCGAGAATAAAATCCTAGGCCCCTTTCTGATACAGGGACTGGCTGGATGGCCCCTATGTGAAGTAACTGTAAAACTTGCTTGTGAGCCTCTTTTCTTTGTTGAGGAGGAACGTCTGGCATGCCTTTGAAAGGGGACATTGTATGGAAATAAAATCTGTAACCGTGGTGAATGATATCCAACACCCATTTGTCTTGAGTAATTAAATCCCAGTTTTCTTTGAAAAGAGACAGTCTTCCTCCCAAAGGAGCTGCCAAACGTGAATCTGCTGGCAGCTGAAAAGACAGGTCATTGGGTCTGTTTACGAAAGGACTGACCCCTGCCCTCACCAGAAGTCTGAGCAGGTGAACTCCCTGTTCTAGGCCTAAAAGAACCTTGAGCCCTGCCCCTACCACGCCTAGACCTACGCCTAGACTGAGAATCATAAGCAGGATATGTCCACCCCTTAGCAGGCCAATTTCTACTAAACTTGGTGGCTGCACCTGCAAAAATCTTTAACAGTTTGCATAGACTTAGCTTTGTCCTCCATTTTCTTTAAAACTGCTTCCACAGGCGAACCAAACAACACATCAGACTGTAAAGGAGCATCCAAAATCCTTGTCTTAACATGCTCAGCTAAATTCTGATCCTTCAACCAGGCATGCCTGCGAAGAACAGAACTGGTAGCAGCCACCCTCGAGGAGGCCTGTACAGCATCAAAACCACATTGCAAAGAATGCTTACCCACTTGTTCAGACACATGAACCAAATCCAGCAACTCTTTACACTCAATACCTTCCGCCAAAGCATCCACCTTAGATTTCAATTGTGAAAGGAGATAATTCTGATATTTTAGCATGTGAAACTGACAATTCAAAGCTCTCATGGCTAAAGTGGAAGAAGTATACACTTTCTTTCCCCACCTATCCAAAGCCCTTGCCTCTTTATCAGTGGGAACAGGATTTTTAACCACAGAAGCCTTTACACCCTTAGGCCCTTGAGAAATAGTTTCTGGGTCCGCCCTAGGACTCTTAAACAAATATTTATGAGCTTCGGGCACCCTATAATACCTATCAGGCTTAACAGGAGCAGGAGGCAAAGAGTCAGGGTTCAGGGAAGCCTCTGCAAAAACATCTTCCACCACATTCAACACAGGAGGAATAGCTAAAGGCCTATGCTGGGGTAAGAACAAGAACTCCCTAAGCCTTTTCCTGGAGTCAGAGTAATCCTGGCCTTCCCATTTAAAGTGCTCCCTCATGGAATGCAAAGTCTCTGAAAATGAGAAATCCTCAGGTGGAGAAGCTGTAGGAGTGGAATCATCCACATCAGAATCAGAATAAGTAGGATACTCCTGCATATCTTCCACAGAAGATTCTGAAGCCTCTGAACACTGTTCAAAACTATCAAACTCCGGTTCCACCCTAGGCCTCTTATCAGGCGGGGGCATAGAACCCCTAATCATAGTAATCAAATCTTCTGCCATTTTAAGCATATGTTTCTTAGGAACAGAACCCGAAATGCTAGGAGAAGCCCCCACTGAAGCTGAAGTAGGCCTACCTCTCAAAGAAGCTTTGGCAACAGAAGGAGAGGCCCTAACTACCTTGGGAAGAGAGGGAAGAACAGTCACCTGAGAAGCCCCCTCAGCCTGGCCTACCTCCTGAGAAGGCACATCCTGTAAGAGTAAAGTGTCTGCCTGGGACTCCATGGAAACTCCTGGCAAAACCTCCGGCTCCACCGAGCCTTCTAAAGAACCGACGTCCGGGACTGCCGGTTCCTCAACCCTAGGCTTCACTGTTTTATCCTTGCGCTTCTTGGAGGAAGCGGGCGGAGCATCCGACGGCATTTTATAATTGCAACGCTTCCCAAACACTAACCTGGCACAGTCTAACCTCCTCTTAATAGTGCGTTTGTTAAACCTAGCACAAGAGCGGCAACCAACAACGTCGTGCTCAGGCCCTAAACAAGGTATACACAAGGTATGATAATCCCTATGAGGTATCTGTTTCCCACAAGAAATACAGTTATTCACTTTTTCTGACATCCGGTAAAATACTGAGGCAAGAAAAAACCAAAATGTTCCCCAACGGGGTACTTAGCCAACTCTGTTTCGGTCTGAAACTCCGGTTTCGGAAATATTTCAGTACGCCAACCTGCACTCGCAAAACTGCTTCTGCATCGGACCATGCGGCAAAAAAGACTGAGGATATGACGTCGGTCATGCGCATTAGTACCCTGACGTACTGACGTCAGTCTAATGCGCCCTGACCGACGTCAGCCTTATACTCTGGTATTCGGGCCGACTGGGACGCGGACTATACCCAATAGTCAGGACTGCAGCAATGGAAGACGAAGAACATCAAGCAGCAGTCAGACTCGCCCAGTAGCAAATAGAACATTCTATTAAGGTAAAAAAAAAATAACATTTCAGTTCTGCTGCAACAAATAACCCAAAAAACAAATATAATCTTAAACTGTAGAGAAGACACGTGTAATAATCCATAAAAAGAGGGATGAAGGGTGGGAGCAGAGTCCTGCACCTAATGCCACTCTGAGTATCGCATACAGCTACACTATCCTCATCATAAAGGATAGCGACAATACGCATTACAAAGCAGCATGCAGGGTGGGAGACTTCCCCTGTACCTAATGCCACGCTGAGTATCGCATACAGCTACACTATCCTCATCATAAAGGATACCGACAATACGCATTACAAAGCAGCATGCAGGGTGGGAGACTTCCCCTGTACCTAATGCCATGCTGAGTATCACATACAGCTACACTATCCTCATCATAAAGGATAGCGACAATACGCTTTACAAAGCAGCATGCAGGGTGGGAGACTCCCCTGTACCTAATGCCACGCTGAGTATCGCATACAGCTACACTATCCTCATCATAAAGGATAGCGACAATACGCATTACAAAGCAGGGTGCAGGGTAGGAGACTCCCCTGTACCTAATGCTATGCCACGCTGAGTATCGCATACAGCTACACTATCCTCATCATAAAGGATAGCGACAACACACATTACAAAGCAGGATGCAGGTGGGAGACTCCCCTGTACCTAATGCTATGCCACGCTGAGTATCGCATACAGCTACACTATCCTCATCATAAAGGATAGCGACAATATGCATTACAAAGCAGGATGCAGGGTGGGAGACTTCCCCTGTACCTAATGCCACGCTGAGTATCGCATACAGCTACACTATCCTCATCATAAAGGACAGCGACAATACGCATTACAAAGCAGGATGCAGGGTGGGAGACTTCCCCTGTACTGAATGCCACGCTGAGTATCACATACAGCTACACTATCCTCATCATAAAGGATAGAGACAATACACATTACAAAGCAGGATGCAGGGTGGGAGACTTCCCCTGTACCAAATGCCACGCTGAGTATCGCATACAGCTACACTATCCTCATCATAAAGGATAGCGACAATACGCATTACAAAGCAGCATGCAGGGTGGGAGACTTCCCCTGTACCTAATGCCACGCTGAGTATCGCATACAGCTACACTATCCTCATCATAAAGGATACCGACAATACGCATTACAAAGCAGCATGCAGGGTGGGAGACTTCCCCTGTACCTAATGCCATGCTGAGTATCACATACAGCTACACTATCCTCATCATAAAGGATAGCGACAATACGCTTTACAAAGCAGCATGCAGGGTGGGAGACTCCCCTGTACCTAATGCCACGCTGAGTATCGCATACAGCTACACTATCCTCATCATAAAGGATAGCGACAATACGCATTACAAAGCAGGGTGCAGGGTAGGAGACTCCCCTGTACCTAATGCTATGCCACGCTGAGTATCGCATACAGCTACACTATCCTCATCATAAAGGATAGCGACAACACATTACAAAGCAGGATGTAGGTGGGAGACTCCCCTGTACCTAATGCTATGCCACGCTGAGTATCGCATACAGCTACACTATCCTCATCATAAAGGATAGCGACAATATGCATTACAAAGCAGGATGCAGGGTGGGAGACTTCCCCTGTACCTAATGCCACGCTGAGTATCGCATACAGCTACACTATCCTCATCATAAAGGACAGCGACAATACGCATTACAAAGCAGGATGCAGGGTGGGAGACTTCCCCTGTACTGAATGCCACGCTGAGTATCACATACAGCTACACTATCCTCATCATAAAGGATAGAGACAATACGCATTACAAAGCAGGATGCAGGGTGGGAGACTTCCCCTGTACCAAATGCCACGCTGAGTATCGCATACAGCTACACTATCCTCATCATAAAGGATAGTGACAATACGCATTACAAAGCAGGATGCAGGGTGGGAGACTCCCCTGTACCTAATGCCATGCCACGCTGAGTATCGCATACAGCTACACTATCCTCATCATAAAGGATAGCGACAATACACATTACAAAGCAGGATGCAGGGTGGGAGACTTCCCCTGTACCGAATGCCACGCTGAGTATCACATACAGCTACACTATCCTCATCATAAAGGATAGCGACAATACGCATTACAAAGCAGGATGCAGGGTGGGAGACTTCCCTGTACCTAATGCCATGCCACGCTGAGTATCGCATACAGCTACACTATCCTCATCATAAAGGATAGCGACAACACACATTACAAAGCAGGATGCAGGGTGGGAGACTTCCCCTGTACCGAATGCCACGCTCCATACAGCTACACTATCCTCATCATAAAGGATAGCGACAATACGCATTACAAAGCAGGATGCAGGGTGGGAGACTTCCCCTGTACCTAATGCTATGCCACGCTGAGTATCACATACAGCTACACTATCCTCATCATAAAGGATAGCGACAATATGCATTACAAAGCAGCATGCAGGGTGGGAGACTTCCCCTGTACCTAATGCCACGCTAAGTATCGCATACAGCTACACTATCCTCATCATAAAGGATAGCGACATACGCATTACAAAGCAGGATGCAGGGTGGGAGACTTCCCCTGTACCTAATGCCATGCTGAGTATCGCATACAGCTACACTATCCTCATCATAAAGGATAGCGACGATACGCATTACAAAGCAGGGTGGGAGACTTCCCCTGTACCTAATGCTATGCCATGCTGAGTATCGCATACAGCTACACTATCCTCATCATAAAGGATAGCGACAATACGCATTGCAAAGCAGGATGCAGGGTGGGAGACTTCCCCCTGTACCTAATTCTATGCCATGCTGAGTATCGCATACAGCTACACTATCCTCATCATAAAGGATAGCGACAATACACATTACAAAGCAGGGTGGGAGACTTCTCCTGTACCTAATGCTATGCCACGCTGAGTATCGCATACAGCTACACTATCCTCATCATAAAGGATAGCGACAATACGCATTGCAAAGCAGGATGCAGGGTGGGAGACTTCCCCTGTACCTAATGCTATGCCACGCTGAGTATCACATCCAGCTACACTATCCTCATCATAAAGGATAGCGACAATACACATTACAAAGCAGGATTCAGGGTGGGAGACTTCCCCTGTACCGAATGCCACGCTGAGTATCGCATACAGCTACACTATCCTCATCATAAAGGATAGCGACAATACGCATTACAAAGCAGGATGCAGGGTGAGAGACTTCCCCTGTACCTAATTCTATGCCACTCTGAGTATCTCTCACAGCTATACTATCCTCTGAACCTAAGAAAATAAGTACAAAACAGAGAAGATAAAATTTAACACCAGCTTTGTATGGACTCCAGTTTGTAACGCTAGAATATTTCTGCAGAACCAAAGCTGTCAGAGTTTAGCATGGCTACCTCACAGTAGGAGGTCCATCAGGGTGGGGTCTGACAATACCTTCTGTATACTAAGCACAGTTCCTCCCCATCAGCCTGTAGGAGACAGAATGCAAGGGACAGGGCTTTGAGGTGGTCTGCATAGGACATGTTACTTAAACCCTGTATTTTTTTTAGTGAAGAACTTATGTGGATGTTCCAATTGTTGGATATGCCTGGTTAAGTACATACCAAATGGGGCATTGTACTCAACGATAGGTCTGATGAATGCTGAATATAGTGGAACAATGACCTCCTTGGACCTAGATCCCATACTCTTGTTTAGAAGTTGTACAACATTGAATGATTTCCTGACAACTGTAGACACGTGATGGTCAAAGGCTAGATTACTATGTATGTGTATATGTGTGTGTGTATATATATATATATATATATATATATATATATATATATATATATATATATATATATATACGCATGCATTTGCGTGCATGTGTGTGTGTTTGCATGTGTGTGCATGTGTTTGCATGTCCGTGTGTGCGCGCGTATGCGTGTCCCCAATTCCCTGACTACTGGGTTGACTCTTAGGGGTGTGTTGTCAATATGCTAGTTACCAGGGATGGATGAATTTCCAAAGAGTATTATTATGCATTTCTTAGAATTCAATTTTAATCCACAGCTCTGACCCAAGTTATTTATCTGTGTAAGCCTTACTGGAGAAAGAATAGTTGTGTAAAAATCTTACCATAACCATAGATGTCCTTCTCTTCCATGCTGCAGTATTCCAAACCCTTGGGTTTTCCTCGCTTGCTACCCGAACGTCCGGCCAATATACAAAAGCTTCTAATCACTGCAGAGTATGTGGGACTTCTGATGCTGGCTAAGGGAACGTGGGCCATAAGTGACACTTGCACATACCAAACCTCAGAACCGAGTGCCTCAGTCGGATTCCAGTCCCAGGATAACTGTACGAGTCCAGTGCCATCCAAGAAGGGACAATTTAATGGAAGGAGGGAGGGAAGGAATACTGCAACATGGAAGAGAAGGACATCTATGGTTATGGTAATTTTTTACACAACTATTCTATGTCCTAGTCTCAGGTTGCAGTATTCCAAACCCTTGGGTGAGTGCCAAAGCTCAAAGGGAAGAAGAGGGTGGAGGCTTGGAACCATTTACTAGGAATCCATGAAGGATTGCCCTAGCAAATTCAGCCCTGGGTTTAGAAATGTGGTCCAATCTAGAATGTTTGGTAAAGGTGTGGACAGAGGTCCATGTAGTTGCCTCCAAAATGGAAGCAGTGTTCAGTCCTTTAAAGAAAGCCCCAGAAGAAGCCATAGCCCTAGTGGAGTGGGCTTTAACCTTAGATCCTAAGGCTTTTCCATGGTATGCATTGTGGAAGGAAATTGTCCTGGAAGTCCAGGTAGAAATGGTCTGCTTAGTCACTGCTTTCCTCAAGGCCCTGGGGTGAAAGGAGACAAACAATTGGTCTGATTTCCTGACAGACTTGGTTTTGTCAAGGTTCATAGGTTGGTACTAGGCTATCAGCCCTAGGGCCTATACAAGCCTAGCCATAACAATTCCCTGGCTATTTCTTCCCACATTATTTACTTTCCTGGACCCCTGTCTAGCAGGGCAACTGACGTGATCCCTGGGGTGAATTTCCTTTCTCCCATCCAATCGTCAAACTTTCTCTTGAAGAGGTCCAAAGAGGCACTCTGCTCTACATGTATGGGCAATCTATTCCAGAGTCTGGGGAGTCCCTGGGTCAGGAACCTATCCCCCCAGCATGCTTTGTTTATTGTGATGACAAGGTTTAGATCCCTGGAGCGTGTAGCTCTGAGGGATTGGGATTTCTTTAAGTGTAGCATGTCCAACAGCTCTGGGTTTGACATGGCCTTGTATGTTAAGCAGAGATCGCCTCTGAGTAGACTATATGCGACAGAATATAGCTGGAGTTTTTAATGCCGGTCAGCGAGGGCATCTGCTTTAGGCCTGTGATTCTTTTAGTGAGGTATTTCTGAGGCCTTTCCAGTTGTTGCAGATGTCTTGAGAGGTACATACCAAATGGGGCGTTGTATTCTATAATGGGTCTAATGAGGGATGAGTACAGTGGGACAATGACCTCCTTTTTTCTGGATGAAAAGCCCTTCGTGATGAGGTGTGCCACATAGAAAGATTTCCTGACTGTTGTGGCGATGTGGTTATCGAAGGTGAGACCACTGTCCACCTGTGTCCCTAAGTCTCTTATCACACTTTCTGTGTTTAGTGTACTGCCACCTATATGGTAATTCATGGATACATGTTTTTTCCCAAAGGGGATAACAATACATTTCTTGGCATTGAGCTTGAGCCCATGGCTCTGGCACCAAGCATCTGTTTCTAAGGCCCTTTTGTAGAGTATCCACATCATTTGGGGATTCAATAATGGCTCCCAGTTTGCAGTCATCTGCAAACTTTGTTAGCCAGAGTCCCTTAGTGTTGACCTGTACTTCAGAGAAGAAGATGCCAAACAAGAGCGGCCCCAGGACTGAACCCTGAGGTACTCCACTTGTCACTTGTCTGGAGCTGGATTTAGAGTCGGCTACTTTTACAGTGTGGGTTCTATCAGTAAGCCATTTAGCAACCCATTGGGTGACATAGGGATGAATGCCCATCTTAGTAAGTTTATCTATGATTCCAGAGTGGGGGGTGGTGTCAAAGGCCTTGGCAAGGTCTAGATAGGCTGTGTGGACCACCTTACCCTTGTCCATGGCTCTGGAGACTGATTCAAAGAAGTCAATCAGGTTCAGGAGACAAGATCGGCCCTTCACAAACCCAAACTGGGTGGGGTCCAGTGTTTGAAGGCTGCCAATGTCTGTTTATAAGTTCCATGATAATACGCTCCATGGCCTTGCAGATAAGGCTCGTCAGACTGATGGGACGGTAGTTTCCGGGATCCAAGGTGGATCCCCCCCTTGTGGAATGGGATAACTGTAGCTCTGCGCCACTCGGTGGGCACGAAACCGGAGGTGAGGCTATGATTAAACATGACACTTAGGTGAGGTGCCAGTTCATATTGTAGTTCATGTAGTACACAGCCCGGGATGTCATCTGGTCCCATGGATGCTGTATTCTTGGCTTTAGAGAGTGCGTTTTGTACTTGTGTGGCCGTTACTGGAATTTGGCAATCTTCCGGTATTGAGATGGGCCATTTAGGGGGTGAGAGGGGGGTGAAGTTGGCACTGAATCGATCTGCCAGGATATTGGCAATATCCTTCGGATCAGTATATTTAATGCCATTCTGTTTTAGCTCAGAGCAGATCTGAGCATTGCCATTTAGATTCTTGACATAGTTATAGAATGCTTTGTGGTTGTCTTTGGAATCTTTGGCAATTTTATTTTCGTAACTAGCTTTGGAGGATTTTATGAGGCATCTCAGTTTCTTACTGAGGCTAGTAAGGGAGTTTTTTGCATCCTGGGATTTTCTTCTTTTCTGCAAAAGTTTCTTCCTTTTGTTGTAAAGTTTGTTTATGGCAGGGGACCACCAGATTGGCTTCCTTTTTTTGGATGAGAGCATTTTGGTTCTATTTGGGATGGCACGATTCATGCATGAGTGGATGTGCTTGTACAGTGCCTTAGTGTAGGATTCAGCAGTTGAACTTTCAGTTCCCGTCTGCATGGGTGTCATGAAGTTTGTCACTTCTGACTTGAGTAGCATGAAGTTGGCTTTGGAGAAGTTTTTTATGGTGGTTTCTTTACTCGGGGGTGGGGGTGGGATGTGGATGTTAAGGGTGATTGGCTTATGGTCAGACCGGACTAACGAGGGGGTGACCATAGGTACGGGGCATTGATTTCCCATGTTGGTAATGACCAGGTCTAGGATATTGGAGCCCCTGGCAAGACAAAACAAGAGTTGACCCAGGGCATTGGAATTTATGACTTCCAAGAACCGTTGCGCAAAGGTGTTGGGACAGGAGTAGTTTTCCCAGTTAATGGCAGGGTAGTTAAAATCACCCAGTATTAGGGTGTTTGGTTCTATCTTAATATTTTCCAGTATGTTTAGAAAGGTGTAGCGAGAATCTTGGGGTATGGTGGGGGATCTGTAGCAAGCTACAATTTGGATTGCAGTCTTACCTAGTGTTAGTTGCACTTGGAGAATTTCAGACACATTGTGTTGGCCAACCAGCCTGGTGGTGTGAATATCCTTGGTGAATATTGACACTCCTCCACCTTTAGTGTTTCGGTCCTGGTTTGGTGGCCGAAACGTGTGGTAAGAGTTGTAGCCTGGTATTGCAGGGGTGCTCTCTGGAGCCTTGAACCAGGTCTCAGTTACTGCACAGATATAGATGTTCTCCATTTTTAGGAGTGCCTCAAGAGAGTGCATTTTGAGGTTTAGACTTCTAGCATTGAGTAGCATTACCTTCAGATTTTGCATGCTTGTACCTGTTACGGTGGTGGTTTTGTCCTTTGAAGTTTGCCTAAAAAAGGCACTATAGGGGTGGCAAGAGCCTTAGCCAGTAACCTGAATCCCAGGGGCGACAGGTGCAGACCATCTCTGGCAAAGCATCGTGGTCTGTCAATCATGTCATCCCTGGCAGACAGATACTGGATCCCCTTTGAATGACACCATAAGCTTAGCCAATTGTTGAAGTCAATCATTTTATCCTTATAAACCTAAGCTGTCTGTACACATCAAGGGAATGCAAGAGTCTCTCGCCGTCATTCTGAGGATGGGGAAAGAAAGTGGGGAGGTGAATAGCTTGGTTTAAGGATAACTCATTGACCACTTTGGGCACGAAGGAAGGGTTGAGTCTTAAGTTATTCTGTCCTTGTGGAAGGTGAGGAAAGGAGGAATAGCTATGAGGGCCTGTAGCTCTGACACTCTTGGCTGATGTCAAGGCTACCAGGAGTACCATTTTCCAAGTGCAGTGTTTTAAAGAAGCCTTAGAGGCTGGTTCAAAAGGGGCCACCGTGAGAGTCTCTAAAACATAGTTCAGGTCCCATGGATGTGGGATGGGTTTCCTGGGGGACCAGAGATGCAGCACTCCCTTTAGGAATAACTTTGCAGGCAAGCAAGACACCAAAGAGGGGTCCAGAGACAGACAAGATGAAATAGCAGCAAGGTGGGCTTTAACACAGGAGTATGCCAACCCTGTCTGCAAGAGTTCACACAGGTATAACAGTAACCAAGGGAACATCACCCTGAAAAGGGTCCAACTGTCTTTGCAGACACCATATGGAGAATCTTTTCCACTTAGACAAATAAGATCTCCTAATGTTCAGTTTCCTGGCCTCCTGCAGGACTGAGCACGTCCTCATTGTAAATTCTAACACCCACAGAGTAAGGTTCAGACACTGTCGGTGTGAATAGATTAGGGATCCTTGTCCTCTGTGAGGAAATCCACTCTGGGAGGTAACTTGTTGCGATTTCCCCTGGCTAAATGCAGAAGGAGGGGGGAAACTAATGCGGTCTTGGCCAAAAGGGAGTAACCAACTTGATTTTTGGTTTGTACTGCTGGATTTTTAGTAGGACTTTCTGAAGAAGTGGGAAGGGAGAAAATGCATATAGAAACATCCCCTTTCAACAGATTGAGAAGACGTCTGTTGCCCATGCCAGGGGACCAGGTAGCCTGGTGCAAAAGGATGGAAGTGGTCTGTTCAGAGGGGAGGCAAACAGATCTGAGGTGCACCCCATTTGTGGACTATGTCCAAGAGCACATCCCTGTGAAGCATCCATTTGTGGGACTGTGATATGGACCTGTTCCAAGTATTTACCTGAGTGTTCTGATCTGAAGGGATGTACACTGCCTGCAGAGTGAGCCCATGCTGTGTGGCAAGCTCCCAGACTTGGAGAGCTAGTCTTGAAACAAATAGGATTTTGATCCCCCCCCCTGCTTGTTCGCATACCACAAAACTGTAGTGTTGTCTGTGAACAACTTTAGGGAGCCCTGCTTCAGCATATGTCGGAAGGCCTTTAGGGCCAGAATAATTGCTCTCCTCTCCCCGATATTGATTTGTTCCTGTCTGGTGGAGTCTGAACAAGTGCCCTGGACTCTTAGGGATCCCATGGCTGCTCCCCATTCCAGATCAGAGGCATCTGTATACATCTCTTGTACTGGCAAAGCAGCCTGTAATGGGCATCCTGGGATGAAGGTCACTTGATTCACCTACCAGAAAATCTCCTTCCTGTGACAGGGAAGGAAGGGAATTTTGTACTTTAAGGGTTGTGTCCATATAGACCTTGGGTACCATTGCAACTTTCTCATGTGGAGCCTTGCCAGTGGCAACATGGGGATAGTCGATGCCATATGACCCAGGAGTCTGAGGTAATACCTAGCAGTCAAGGTTGTGACGAAGTAGAGAGGAGGTACTGCCTTAAGTATTCCACCTTTTGAAGTGGCAGAACGGCCCTCATGATATCCGTCTTTACCCTGCACCCCAGGAATATTTGGTCCTGAGAGGGACTCAGGCTGGACTTGGGATAGTTTATCTTCAAACCCATCATTTGCAGGATTGATATTACTGCTTGTAGATGGTGTTTGCAGGGATTTTGAACAGTCTGCCTGAATCAGTAGGTCATCCAGGTAAGGGAACATTTGGATCCCTTGAGTCCTGCATAAGGTTATCACTGGTGCCAGGCACTTGGTGAAAACCCTTGGTGCTGTAGAAAGTTCAAAGGGCAAGACAGAAAACTGAAAATGTGAGGGGACATTGAGAAGCGTAGAAATCTCCTGTAATTGGTCCTTATGGGTATGTACAGGTAGGCGTCCTTGATATCCAATGTGGCCAGGAATCCCTGAGGGAAGATCAAGTGGAAGAGGGTCTGCAGAGTGAGCATTCGGAAGGAAGGTACTTGCAGGAAAAGATTGAAGTGGGGATAGGTCTAGGATTGGTCTCCAGGGACCGTCTTTTTATGGAACTACAGAATGTCTTGAATAGAAACCCTTTCCCTTTTCTGTAACCGGGACCAGTTGAATTGTTCCCTAGCCTATAACTGGTTGAAGAAGGGGAAGCTGTTCTTTGAGTGGCTGTGGAATGCCCTCAAGGAAGGGGTTGTGATCCAGGTCATAAAATAACCCTTTTCTATGATGTACAAGACCCACCTGTCTAAGGTGATGTTTTTCCAAACAGGTAGACAGTGAGATGGTCTTTGGGAAAGGGGAATGGTCTTGATAGGTTTTTGTTCAGTAATGACAGGTAGTCAGAGACTACCTGCCCTGAAACTAAGGCTTCTGGACCCAGAGCCTGACTACGCCTAGATGCAGTTTGTTACTTCATGGTGCTCTTTCTGCTCCTGGAAAGGGGTGGAGGGGCAGAATGTTTCCTTATAAATTGAGTTTTTTGAGGGGTAATTCCTGTGGAATTTGGGGATAGGAGAGAAACGGGTGCTTCAGGTCTTAAAGCTCCCTCCCCTTCTGTTGCAGAGTTTTGAACAACTCGGACACCTTTGTCCTAAGGACGGCAGCATTATCCAGAGGAGCATTCAATAGTTTCACCCTAATGTCATCAAATAAGGGCTGTGACCTTAACCAGGAATACCTTCTCAGGACTGAAGCAGGTGCAGCAGACCTGGCAGAAGCTTCAGCTGCATCGTAGCTGCACGTAATGAAATGCCTAGTGACCCAAGAAGAAAAGAGGCTGGGTATCTGTGCCTTGGCAGGACAGTCTGGGATCTCAGTCAGAAGCTTACTGGCTTGTCCTAAAAGAGCTAGGACATACTTTGACATACGAGTTTGATAGGTTACTGCCCTGAAAACCAGGGTAGCTGAGGTATAAACTTTTCTTCAAGGCACTCCATGGCCTTGCCGTCTGTAGGGAGGACTGAGGTAGATGGGAACAGTTTTGAGGGTTTACCAGCAGAAACTGATAAAGTGCCAGGATCTACTACAGGGCATTTAATAAGAAACTTGGCCTCTTCAGGGACTTTTTAGAATCGGTCAGGTCTTCGAGGGGCAGGGGGCTGTGAATCAGGATTCACAGGGGCTGCATTAAATTCATCCAGAAATGCTGGCAAGACTGGAAAAAGTACTCCCTCATTTTGAAAATGGTTCCCCCAAAAGTGAGATCCTCACTTGTTTTGTGCTTTCTTTTCAGGGAAGGCCTAGAAGGTATAGGGTCCAAAGTTGGCCTAGGTACAGTAATATCAGTGGTAGTAAGAAGCCGTCTGGATGGCCAGTATGAACCGAGGCCCCCCCTCACCATTGGATGCGGACGTCTGCATCACCTCAGAGGACATGCCTTCCGCTCTGGGTTCTGCAACTTCCCCAACAGTACCCGCTATACCCTTGGCGACCAAAAGTTCCTCCAGGCTAAATTACAGTTGTGTACACTTACCATAAATGTAGATGTTACAGTGTATTCACTGTTGCAGTCATCACATTTGGGTTATCTGCTTGCAGTAGCCCTCAGTTGTCCTGATTAAAGTCTTGGGTCCTGTGTCGGTTGCTGTCCCTTCTTCCATGAGGTCAGGTCGTCAGGGGTATAAAACATGCAGCCGATGCCATTACATCGTTTTTTCTTGCCCCAGATGTCAGCTGCCCCCAATGGGAAGCAATTAAATCTATAATTATACAATGTTATACTACCAACAAAAAAGCAAATACACCAAAAAGCTTTTGAGCACAACAGAGTAGAGTAGAGGTATAGCCAAAAGAAGAAAGAGGGCTGGAGGGAGGATAGCCAGGACTGCAACAGTGAATACACTCATCTACATTTATGGTAAGTGTACGCAACTGTACTATGTTCTTAGTGTTTCACTGTTGCAGTCATCACATTTGGGTAGATTCCCAAAGCTAAGGATGGGAGGAGGAAATTAGATAGCATTAGGACCAGCTATAAGACCCTGCAAGACTGCAGTGACAAAGCCAGCTCTGGATTTAGAAAAAATTGGCAGATGGTAATGCTTGGTGAAAGTATGTACTGAACTCCAGGTAGCACCTTCTAGGATGTCTCTGGTAGAGACGCCTCTGAGAAAAACTGTAGAGGTAGATGCAGCCCTGGTTGAGTGGAATCTGATCCCCTGTGGGATAGGTTTTCCATGGTGCTTGTAGCAGAAATTAATGCAATGGCCTATCCATTTGGAAATGGTTTGCTTGGAAATAGCCTTCCCCTCTGCCCCTGCAGCAAATGCAACCAGCAGTTGGTCAGACTTCCTTTGAGGTTTAGTCCTGTCCAAGTAGAATCTAAGTTGTCTGTGCACATCTAAGGAGGGCAGTATCCGTTCCCTTTGTTCTGTGGGTTAGGAAAGAAGGTTGGCAAATGAATGGACTGATTAAGGGCCACACTGGACACCACCTAGGGCATGAAGGAGGGATTGGTCCTGAGGGACACCCTGTCCGCATGAAAGATGATGAAAGGCTCCACTGCCATGAGGGCTTGCAATTCAGATACCCTTCTTGCTGAAGTGATTGCTAAAAAGAAAGCTGCTTTCCAAGAGAGGAACTTTAAATCAGCAGTGGCAGCTGGCTCGAAAGGAGGAAGGATGAGCTTTTCCAATACAAAGGTAAGGTCCCAGGCTGGAGTTGGGGCTCTCCTGGGTGGTCGTAGATTTTTGGCCCCTCTGAGGAAAGTACAGTTTTGTACCTACCATAAATGTAGATGTTCGAAGATCCACATTGCTGCAGTCCTTACATATGGGGTAGTCCGCTGTCCTCGGTCGGCCCGAATACCAAAGTATTAGGCTGACGTCGGTCAAGGCGCTTAAAACTGACATCAGGACGTCAGGGTACAAAAGCGCATGACCGACATCATTTCCTCAGTCTTTTCTTGCCCCAGATGTCAGAAGGCCCCAACAAGAAAGGCCAAAGCCAAAAACCAGCAAAAACTAACCAACCACCCGTGCACTAACCATATTTACAATATGTACAACACAAACCACACCATCACCTTCAACAACAGAGGGGAAGGAGGGAGGGTAAATTGGACTGCAGCAATGTGGATCTTCGAACATCTACATTTATGGTAGGTACAAAACTGTACTATGTTCTTCATCTCACATTGCTGCAGTCCTTACATATGGGTAGAATCCCAAAGCAGAGGTAAGGGAGGATGGCAAAACTATAAAGCATTAGGAGCTGCCAAAATGCCCTGTAAAATTGCAGTGGCAAATCCAGCCCTAGATTTAGAGTAAAGTGGAAGGTGGTAATGCTTAGAGAAAGTATGCACTGAACTCCAAGTAGCTGCTTCCAAAATATCTTTAGTAGCCACCCCTTAAAAAGCTGTAGAAGTGGCAGTAGCCCTAGTGGAATGAGGCCTAATCCCAGCTGGAATCTCCTTACCATGATGGGAATAACAGAAAGCAATACAAAAACCAATCCACTTAGAAATAGTTTGTTTTGAAACAGGTTTGCCCTGAGAACCCAAAGCAAAAGAAACAAACAACTGCTGAGACTGCCTGAACCCTTTAGTTCTGCTCAAATAATATCACAACTGTCTGTGTATATCCAAAGAGTGCAAAATCCTTTCCCCTTTATTTTGGGGGTTTGCATAAAAAGTAGGCAAATGAATACTTTGGTTTAAAGCCACACTAGAAACCACTTTAGGCATAAAAGGGTTAGTACGCAAAGACACCCTATCCTTGTGGAAAATTAAGAAAGGCTCAACTGCCATAAGGGCCTGTAATTCAGAAACCCTTCTCGCAGAGGTAATGGCCAACAAAAAAGCAGTCTTCCATGATAAATATTTCAACTCTGCAGATGCTGCAGGCTCAAAAGGTTGTAGAGTGAGTTTCTCCAACACAAAATTGAGATCCCAAGCAGGAGTAGGAGCTCTACGTGGGGGTCTTATATTCTTTGCCCCTCTAAGGAATTGTTTAAACAAAGGCTGAGAAAATAATGGTGGGTCACAGTCATAGTGAGCAGAAATTGCTGCAGCATGAACCTTTATAGAGAAGGACAAACCTTTGTCCAATAACTCAGTAAGGTATTGAAGCGAAACACTTAAATTAGGTTTAGAAACATCAAAGTCCTTTGCTGTACTCCAAAATAAAAATCTCCTCCATTTATCTGCGTAAACTTTCCTTGTACTAGGCCTTCTGGCCTCCAAAATAACATTCAAAACTTGTTGTGGAAGCTGAGACCCTCCAGGGTTTAAAACAAAATATGCCAGGCTGTCAGATGTAGAGAATGAAGTTTGACATTGAGTAAATGACTGTTCTCCTGAGACAGCAGGTGAGGAATCGAAGGCAAAGGCCATGGAGGCTCCTACCAGACTTCTCAGTAATGGGTACCAGTGCTGTCGAGGCCAATCTGGAGCTATTAAAATCATGTTTGGCTTGTCCTGTCTGACCTTCAGGAGTACCTTTGGGAGGAGAGGCAGAGGTGGAAAGGCATACACGTGAAGATTGCTCCAATTGAATGAGAGAGCATCCACTTTCCAAGCTGTGGGATGAAACCTTTTGTGCAAAACTTTGGCAGCTGGTAATTTAGTGGAGAAGCGAACAGATCTATGTCTGGAGTTCCCCATAACACTGTCAATCTCTGAAATACATGAGGATCCAATTTCCACTTGTGGGGATCCATAATTTGTCTGCTCAACACATCTGCTAAGGAGTTCTGTGCTCCTGGCAGAAACCTTGCCTGAAGATTTAGCTGTAAACTGAGAGCAGTCTCCCACAAAATCATTGCTTGTCTGCATAGAGGATAAGAATGTTCCCCTTGCTTGTTGATGTACCACATGACAGTTGTGTTGTCTGTTTGAATCAACACCTGCCCTGGAAGAAGTAAATCCTTGAAAGCTATCAATGCAAATTGGACTGCTAACATCTCCTTCAAGTTGATATGTAGATGTTGAAGTCTGGCAGGCCACGTGTCTTGTACCCATTTTCCATTTAGATGAGCTCCCCAAGCTTTGTCCGAGGCATCTGTCATTAAAATCTGACTCGCCTCTGGCCGGGTCACAGAGAGTCCCTTGTTTAGGTGACATTCCTGAGCCCACCACAAAAATTCCTTTTGAATGCAAGGTATTATCTGAATGACAGTGTCCAAATCTTGGCAGTGCTGTGTCCATACATTCTTGAGATACCATTGTAGCTTCCTCATATGCAGTTTGGCATTGGGAAGTACCAGAATACAAGATGCCATGAACCCCAAGGCTTGAAGGACTGTCCTTGCAGTCAGCCTGGACTGACGAGACAATTGGTGGAAGTAAAGAGAAAGATTCTTTTGTTTGTCCGGGGTCAAAAGGCCATCTGGGATGCTGTATTCAGTCTCACACCCAGAAAGCACATGTCCTGAGAGGGTACTAGACTGGACTTTATTTCGCTCACAGAATACCCCAGGCATCTTAACACTGCCACCACATACTGCAAACCATGAAGAAGTTCGCCCTTTCTTAGCCAGAATCAGGCAATCGTCCAAATAAGGATAGATTTGTATTCCTCTTAGCCTGAAGAAAGCTACCACTGGAGCCAAAACCTTCGTGAACACTCTGGGCAGTAGATAAGCCAAAGGGCAATGCAGAGAACTGATAATGTGAAGTCCCAGCCCGAAAACGCAGATACTTCCTGCAACTGGGCCTGATAGGAACATGAAGGTAAGCCTCCTTGAGATCCAGAGTCACCATCCAGTGATCTTTGCCCAGCAGAGGTAAAAGCTGTTGTAACGTCAACATTTTGAACTTGGGAATGTCCAGATATGTGTTGAGAATAGATAAATCCAAAATTGGTCTCCACGTGTTTCCTTTCTTTGGTACTAGAAACAGGCGAGAATAAAATCCTAGGCCCACTTCTGGCAGAGGGACCGGTTGTATGGCCCCTATTTGAAGTAGTAGAGAAATTTGTTTGTGAGCCTCTAGTCTTTGCTGAGGAGGAACGTCCGGCATGCCTTTGAAAGGAGGCAAGGTATGGAAATAAAACTTGTAACCTTGGTGTATATCCAATACCCATTTGTCTTGGGTAATCAACATCCAATTTTCCTTGAGAGTGCTAACCTTCCTCCCAAAGGTGCTGCCAGGCAAGAAGGATCTGGCAGCTGAAAAAGTAGGTCATTGGGCCTGTTTACGAAAGGACTGGCCCCTGCCCTCACCCGAAGATTGTGCAGGTGAACTCCCTGTTCTAGGTCTGAAAGAACTCGGAGCTCTACCCCTACCACGTCTAGATCTACCCCTAGACTGAGAATCACAAGAAGGATACGTCCACCCCTTAGCAGGCCAATTCCTACTAAACTTCGGAGGCTGAACTTGCAAAAAATCTTTAACAGCCTGCATAGACTTAGCCTTGTCTTCCATTTTCTTCAAGACTGACTCCACAGGTGAACCAAACAACACATCAGACTGCAAAGGAGCATCCAAAATCCTTGTCTTAACATGGTCAGATAAATTCTGATCCTTCAGCCAGGCGTGCCTGCGAAGAACTGAGCCAGTGGCAGCCACCCTAGACGAGGCCTGCACAGCATCAAAACCACACTGTAATGAATGCTTACCCCCTTGTTCAGAGACATGCACCAAATCTTGTAATTCTTTACACTCAATGCCTTCTGCCAGAGCATCCACCTTAGACTTCAATTGAGAAAGAAGAAAGTTTTGATATTTCAACATATGAAACTGGCAATTCAAAGCCCTCATAGCTAAGGTAGAAGATGTATAGACCTTCTTTCCCCATCTATCCAAAGCTCTGGCTTCTTTATCTAGAGGAACCGGATTTTTTACAACAGAGGCCTTGACACCCTTAGGTCCCTGACTAATAGTTTCTGGGTCCGCCCTAGGACTCTTATGAAGATATTTATGAGCCTCAGGCACCCTGTAATACCTATCCGGTTTAACAGGAGCAGGAGGCAGAGAATCAGGATTAAGTGAAGCCTCTGCAAACACATCTTCCACAACATCCAGAACAGGGGTATAGCCAAGGGCCTATGCTGGGGTAACAGCAAAAATTCCCTAAGCCTTTTCCGAGAATCAGAGAAGTCCTGACCTTCCCACTTAAAATGTTCCCTCATAGAATGAAGTGCCTCTGAAAAAGAAAAATCCTCTGGAGGAGAAGCAGAAGGAGTGGAATCATCTGCATCAGAATCAGAATAAGGAGAGTACTCCTGCAAGTCTTCAGCTGAAGACTCTGAAACATCCAAGCCTGCTCAAAACTTCCCAACTCTGGCTCCACCCTAGGCCTCTTATCAGGAGGGGCAAAGAACCTCTAATCAGAGTAATCAAATCTTCTGCCATTTTAAGCATGTGCTTCTTAGGCACAGACCCTGCTGAACTAGGAGTGACACCAACAGAAGCTAAAACTGGCCTGCCTCTGGGAGAAGCCTTGGAAACAGAAGGAGAAGGCCTAACCACCCTAGGAAGGGAGGGGAGTACAGTAACTTGAGAAGCCCCTTCAGCCTGACCTGCCTCCTGAGAGACCACCTCCTGCAAAATCAAAGTCTCCCCCTGAGACTCCAGAGAAGTCTCCGTCGGAACCACCGGTTCCACTGAAGGCTCTAAAGAACCGGCGTCTGGAACGGACGACTCATCTTGCCTGGGTTTAACTGCTTTGTCTTTGCGCTTCTTCGCAGAAGCGGGCGCCGGAGAATCCGACGGCATATTATAATTGCACCGCTTCCCAAAGACCAGCCTAGCACAAACTAACCTTCGCTTAATAGTGCGTTTATTGAACCTAGCACAAAAGCGACACCCAACAACGTCGTGCTCAGGCCCCAAACAAGGAATACACAAAGAATGATAATCCCCATGCGGTATCTGTTTCCCACAAGAAATACAGTTATTCACTTTTTCTGACATCCGGTAAAACACTGAGGCAAGAAAAAAACAAAATATTCCCCAACGGGGTACTTAGCCAACTTGGATTCTGTCTGAAACTCCGAATTCGAAAAATTTCAGAACGCCGAACGGCACTTGCAACGCTGCTTCTGCATCGGACCATGCGGCAAAAAAGACTGAGGAAATGACGTCGGTCATGCGCTTTTGTACCCTGACGTCCTGATGTCAGTTTTAAGCGCCTTGACCAACGTCAGCCTAATACTTTGGTATTCGGGCCGACCGAGGACAGCGGACTACCCCATATGTAAGGACTGCAGCAATGTGAGATGAAGAACATCTGCTTAAGCAGTGGATGAGAGAAGAGTGGAGGTTCTGTGTTAGAATGAGCTGAAATGGCTGAGGCGTGAATTTTAATGGGAGAGAAAGACAGGCCCTTGTAAAGCATCTCAGTTAAGTATTGTAAAATCTGAGGTAAACTGGGCACTGTTGTGCTCATCCCTTGAGATTGGTTCCAGGCACAGAATCTTTTCCATTTTTCAGCATAATATTTTCTAGTACTAGGCCTCCTTGCCTCTAAAAGGATATCCATCACTGGTTTACTGAGGGATGGTAAAGGAGAGATAAGGTAATTAGCCAGGCTGCTAGGTTCAGTGTATGAAGCTGAGGGTGCAGAATCTGGTTCTCATGAGACAATAGGGTAAGAATCTAAGCAAGTGCCATGGGGCCAACAGTGACACACTGCGCAAGAGTGGGTACCAGTGTTGGCGTGGCCAGTCTGGTGCAATTAAAATAATCCTTGGTTTGTCTTGTTTGATCTTTAGTAGTACTTTGGAGAGCAGAGGCAGAGAAGGAAAGGCATAAACTGATAGTTTTTTCCAGCTGAAGGACAAAGCATCCACTTTCCAAGTTGGTTTGCGGGGAGTCCTTGTGCAAAATTTGGACAATTGATAGTTCTGGGGGGAGGCAAACAGGTCTATATCTGGGCTCCCCCATGTGCTTGTCAACATGCTAGAAATCCTTGATTGCAGCTTCCACTCGTGTGGGTCCATGAGGTTTCTGCTTAGTTCGCCTGCCAGTGTATTTAGTTTTCCTGGCAGGAATTCAGCTTGCAGATGCACTTGGTAGCTCAGGGCTGTGTTCAACAATGCCATGGCTAGTCTGCGTATGGGGTAAGAATGTGTACCCCCCCCCACTTGTTTATGTAGTGGTGTTGTCCGTCTATACCATTAATTGTCCTGGAAGAATGTGGTCCTTGAAGGCTGTCACAGTATTCTGTACAGCTAACATTTCTTTTTGATTGATGTGCAAGTGCATTTGACTTGGGTTCCATTTTTCCTGAATGCACTTCCCTGTCAGGTGAGCCCCCCATCTAGGGTTTGGGCGGCAGAGGGTGGTGTGAATGTTAGTCCCTTGTTTTAGTGGCAGGCCTCTGCCCACCAAAGAAACACGAGGCGTAGGCAAGGTATGATAGGAATCATTGCTTCTAGATCCTGAGAATGTCAACACCATAGGCTTTTTACATACCATTGTAGTTTCCTCGTATGCAGTCTTGCATATGGAATTAGAAGACTGCAGGAGGCCATGAACCCCAAGGCTTGTAGTAATTGCCTTGCAGATAGTAGGGTTTTTGTGGCCACTTGTTTGAAGTAGGTTGTCAAATGAATTTGTTTCTCTGGCGTGAGGAAAGCTATCTGGGAAATTGTATTCAACTTGCTCCCAGGAATAGGATTTGTTGACAGGGTACCAGGTGTGATTTCTTTTCGTTTATGGTGTATCCCAGAAAAGTTGGCACCCTTTGTACAAAGGCCAAATGATTCAATAGTACGTCCTGGCTTTCTGCCTGAATTAAACAATCGTCCAGGTATGGGCATATTTGAATATTTCTTTGCCTGCAAAATGCGATGACTGGGGCTAGGCACTTTGGCTTATCTATTGCGCCCAGGGTATTCACAAAGGGCAGTGCAGAGAACTGGTAGTGATTGTAGCCTGCTTTGAAGCGTAGGTATCTTCTGCAAGATTCCTTGATTGGGATGTGCAGGTATGCTTCCTTTAAAATCGAGTGTTAACATCCAGGCATCTTTTCCTAGCATAGGAAGCAACTGGTGAAGAGTCAGCATCTTGAATTTTGGAATCCCCTACAAGGTGTTTAGAGTAGACAGGTCCAGAGTAGGACGCCATGAATTGTCTTTTCTGGGTACCAGGAAAAGTCTTGAGTAGAAACATTGTCCTTTTTCCTCTTCTGGTAAAGTTTGAATAGCCTTTATGTTTAAAAGAGTGTGTTCGCTTTTGAGCCTCTGCCCACTGACTTGGGGGTAGAGCTGGCCAACCTTTTGGCATTGGTAATGTGTGGAAGTGAAATCTGTATCCTTGGGACACTATTTAAAACCCATTTGTCCTGAGTAATGAGTTCCCAGTTTTTGGCCTGCAGACCAATCTTTCCCCCTAAAGGAACATTCAGTTGAGAAGTGCTTGGAAGTTTTAAAAACAAGTCACAGACAGTTTTCCATGGGGGGAGGGGGGTCTTACTACTCCCGGATTTGGAAGTGGAAGCCCCCCACTGCTTAGTCTTGTGAGTACCCTGGGACTGAAACCTGGGATTTCTGCTGTTCTGGATTTGGATTGAGAAGGCCTGGAAGACATCGGAAATGACCAATTCTTACAGGGCCAATGCCTACTAAATCTTGGAGGCTGAACTCGTAAGAAATCTTACAGTTTGCATAGATTTAGCTTGATCTTCATCTTTTTAAGAACTTCCTCAGCCTTGTTGCCAAACAGGCGGTCCTGATTTAAGGGAGCATCCAACAGTTTAGCTTTAACATGATCAGGCAAAGATCGCTCCTTAAGCCAAGCATTTCTTCTGAGTACAGACCCAGTGACAGCAGCCCTTCAAGAGGCCTCTAAAGAATCAAACCCACATTGCAAAGTATGTTTTCCAACCTGTTCAGCAGAATGCATTAAATCCTGTAATTCCTTATTTTCAGCACAGTCAGGAATCAACATTTTCTGTTTAAGAAATCCAATAATATGTTGCTGATACTTTTACATATGAAACTGACAGTTTAAGACCCTAATTGGCCAAGGTTGCAGAAGTGTAAACCTTCTTACCCCATCTATCCAGTGCCCTGGAGTCTCTATCAGAAGGTGTAGGATTTTTGGCAGTAGAGGCTTTAATGCCCTTGGGTCCCTTTGAAATAGTCTCTGGATCCGCAACAGAATTTTTAAAAAGGAACTTGTGAGAAAAAGGAACTTGTGAGAAACAGGAACCCTGTAATATCCGTCAGGTTTTCTGGGAGCAGGAGGCAAAGAATCAGGGGCCAAACTAGATTCCAAAAAGGCATCATCAACAATATCTAGTACAGGAGGTATAGCTAAAGGCCTATACTGAGGCAAGAGTAAAGAAATCCCCAAGCCTCTTTTTTGAATCAGAAAAATCCTAGCTTTCCCAGTGAAAATGCTCCCTTAGAGTATGTAAGATTTCACTAAAAGAAAAATCCTCTGGAGGGGAAGCAGTGGGAATAGAGTCCTCTGCATCAGAATCCTCATAAGTAGATAAGGTAAATCCGGATAATCAGAAGAATCAGAAACAATTTAAGTTCTAGGTCTCTTAGAAGAGGGTGGTTGGCTTCCCTGATTAAAGTTCTTCAGCCATTCTTACCATTTGTTTAGGCATAGAGGCCTGAGCATGCAGCCTGGGCGTATGTTTTCTAGGCATGGTTCAAGGTTTAGACCTTAAAGAAGAAGGAAGCGTCAGAAGAAGGAGGCGTCGGTTTAATATGAAAGTCTGTAGGCCTGAATACACCCTCAGAAGCCAGGGCCTGCACAGCAGCTCCGGACCCATCTAAGGTAGAGACATCCACAGGTTCCACAGTTGAAGCATCTAGCTGCATATTGGACTCCAAATGGGTCTCAGTAGAGGCCTGAGAATCAGACGTAGCGGGTATCAGGGGATGTGAAAGCGCCTCACTGAGTACCGGCGAACTGGCGACTGGCTTAGGAGAAGCATCGTCGGCAGCTTTGAACCTAGGCGGCCTGTCTTTATCTTTGCTTTTTTTCGGAATTCCAGTAGTCGGATGGCTTACCGATGACATTTCTGGATAATTGAACTGAGAACCGAAATATTTAGAGGCGAAAATATACAGAGAATGGATAGTGCATTGATTAAATAAAGCACAAAACCGACAGCAAGGTGCTTTGCGGTCAGGGCCTAGGCAAGGAATACAGTACGAATGAAAATCTTTGTGAGGTATTTACTTTACACAAGAAATGCAATTAACTTTTACTGACATCGGTAAGGAGCATGAAAAAGTTTCCTCAATGGGGTATTTAGCTTTAGTTGAAGACTACAGTTCTAAAACTCAAACAAAAATTTCAGGAGTCGGCCGACCGACACTTGCAAACTGCTTCAGGCACCGCACGGCAAGAAAGACTGATGTAATAGCATCAGCTGCATGTTTTACACCCCTGACAACCTGACATCATGGAAGAAGGGACAGCAACTGACGCATGACCCAAGACTTTGTTAATCAGGCCGACTGAGGGCTACTGCAAGCAGATTACCCAAATGTGATGACTGCAACAGTGAAACATGAACAACATCAGCCATAGGAGAGATTCAGGCCTAGTGATTTTGGCCCTTTTCTTAGGTGGCTCGACAGGCTGACTGGACAACCCCTCCAAAGCTAAAGTTAAGCACTTAAGGTGCTGATTTTCAAGATAAATATTCAAGGTGTGCAGACGGCTATGTAAGGGTTTATGGACAAAGGCCTGAAAGATCAAACAGGACTTGTGGTCGTGCGTAGGCCCTAAACAGAAAAGAAAGTTCATGGGTGTCCTTATGGGGGATCGGACGACCGCAACTGCAAATTTCTCTTCTGGATGACATGAAACCACACACACATGCAGTAACCCAAAAGAACAAAAATTTCCCCAATGGGGTATTTACCTTAAAAAAGATGATCCGATGGTCGACAGGACAGGAACAGCTGACGTTCAACTGGCGGCAGAGGAGTTCTGAGGTTTGGTATGTGCAGACATCACTTTTATGGCCCACATTCCTTTAGCCAACGTCAGACATCCCATGTACCCTGTAGTGACTAGAAACGTTCGTCTAATGGCTGGACGTTTGGGTAGCAAGAGACGAAAACCCAAGGGTTTGGAATACTGCAACATGAGAATAGGAGGACATCATTAATGTGTGAGATTTTATTGCGGCTCTTAATTTGCAATAGTTTGTAAATTTGGTTAGCCAGAGGCCCATGACATCAGCCTTGACTTCAGACAAATAAACGTCAAAAACAAGTGATCCCCAAGACTGATCCCCTGACAGACTCACTTGTGACTTTGTAGAGGTCAACTCCCCAGTTCTAACCTCCTGCACTCTGTCTGTGAGCCAGCCGGCTATCCACTAGGTGACAAAGATTTACACCTAACCTCTCAAGTTTGTCAACAAAGCCAGAGTGGGTATTCTGCCAAATGCCTTGGCCAGGTCAAGGTAAGCAGTGTGAACCATTTCCCCCTCATCCATTGCTTTGGCGACCTTCTCAAAGAAGTCCACTAGGCAAAGTATGGCTGACCTGCCTTTGACGGTTGGCTCCAGGGTCTGGAGGCTTCCTGTCATTACTGATAATTTCCATGATAATTTTTTTACATGGATTTGCTTACGAGACTAGTGAAACTTATAAATTTGTATTTTCCAGGGTCTACAGATTTGTGCAGAGGGATGACTGTTGCTGTTCTCCATTAATTAGGCATAAAGCCTGTTTGAAGGCTACATTTAAATAGTAATTCCAGATGGCCTGATACGTCATGTTTCATGCTATTTAGCAGGCTTCCTGTGATATCATATAGATTCATCAATGTAGCATTCCTGGCCTTACAGAGAACATTAAAGACCTGTTCCACAGTGACAGTAGAGTGGAGTTGCATTGAATGGTACCTCCTGAATGGGGGGGGGGGGTTGAGGGGGAGAGAGTTAGAGCTGAATTTGTCTGCCAGTAGGTTTGCTACATCTTCTGGCTCAATATAGGTGGCTTCATTTAGGAACAAGCTCTGCACACAACTGTACATTGCCTTTGAGGTTACATTGCCTTTGAGGTTGCGAACATGCAAACATAGCTAAAGAATGGCTTGTGATTCTCCTTGGCCTGAGAGGACAAATGTACCTCAAATTTGGCTTTGGCAGACTATTTTACCTCTGAGTTGTCTGTTTAGTTTGATGAGAGTGCTTTCATCCTGCTGAGTGCTATACCTCCTAAGGTCACTTGGACGACGTACAAAATATGCCCCATGACAAGTTGCCCATTCATTATATCATACAAACAACAAACCAGCACTCAGTACATCAAAAAAGGGAACAAATGTCCTTTTATGATGCACTACTTATGACCAGAGTGCATTTAGCTCAACTTTGTCTGTACAGTAGTAGTGTTATGGGAATGTTTTTTTTTTTTTAAAGTTAATATGCACATTAGGGTTAGGGGCAGGGTTAACACATATTAAGGTGGAGCAGAGTAGCCTCCAAGTTCCACTTTAGTAATACATGCTAAACTCTTGCCCCAATCACTGTGCATCTTAACTTGAACAAAACCATTCAACCATACACAATGCCTTTTTCCAATTTTTGCGCATGGGTTCAGGGTGTCACTTCAGTGACAATCGTCTACAGACAAGGTTTACACTGCCAGGTGGCTAGCCCTGCCACGGTAGTTCTTCCACATCACACACACACTCACTTGCACGTCTGGCCAATTTTAGAGTATCCAATCCAACTACTACATGTCTTTGGAATGTGAGAGGAAAACGGAGCACTCGGGAAACCCAGACAAACACAAGGGGGACATGCAGACTCCACACAAAAGGCACTCCAGCTGAGAGTCAAACAAGGGGACCTCTCACTGTTTGGCAAAAATGCTATCCGTTGCACCACTGTGCCCTTTAACACTACCTCTACAAAAGGCAGCTCAGATACTCACTACACACACACACACACGTGCACAAACACACACACCCACAAATATTACATCCATCCCCTAACCATAAATACTCACAATCACACACACATGCACTTAATCTATACCCTTATCTACCACACACACAAACACACACACCCACAAATATTACACCCATCCCCTAACCATAAATACTCACAATCACACACACATGCACTTAATCTATACCCTTATCTACCACACACACACACACACACACACACACACACACACACCCTTGTAAACATCCCCTCTTACCTTTTTCAGCAAAGCAAACATTATACAAAACATCAGTCCGATACCCCAAATGTTTGCACAAACAACCCTGCACTTTTGGCTGCTGATCAAATGCACAACACTCCATCCATGCCAGAAAATATAATGTTTCATAAAACACAGAAATGTTGAAGTGCGGGGAAACAGGATTTAAGAAGACAGTTTTGTTGTAGTGATGACAGAATGCAAGTTAAATGAACCAGAGGTTAGGGGTGTTTTAAGTTTTATGTTAGGAAGTAAAAATCCAAATATATTCAAAATAAATTTTCCATTTGAGATCCTATAAAAACACACACACTAACCCCATAACAGACAGTGACAGAATGGCTCCAGTCAAGAGTTACAGCTGCAGTCTTTCAACTCCCTTTCTCCATCTTGTTGGAACACACTGCCTCTAACACAATGACCCACCAGCCCAGACCAAAGGGCCCTGCAATCCACTGTACATTACAGCAGAGATGGAGGCAGTGCCAGCAGGACTAAAAGGCCATGCACATAGCTGCAACTGCTACCACTGCACTAGCCTGGCTATTACAGCACCACATCATAAGAGCAAAATAGAATCGCAGACCACACACATTTTTACTGTACTGCAACACTGCTCTTGCTAAACTTTACAGGAGTGCAAATTTATTCTGCATAAAAACTGAACTGCCTTTAATATATATATATTTCTTTTAATATGCAACATATTACACACCAGGAAATTAATTTAAATGCAAAAGCCCTGCCTCCATTTTACCTAGAAATTTCCAAGAAGAATGAGGAGATAGTAAACAAACTATTTTTTCTCTCTGTGGTTAGATACAAAATAAAACCATGTACTTCGAACTTAGTGCAGCAACGGACTTAGATTCATGAGACCTAAATGAGAAAACACTATTTGGCCTACTGCTGAGCCTCTATAAACGGTCACCAACATATTCAATAAGTTGTAATAAAAAGGGACATATCACATAGCATCTCATACAATGAAACAATTGTAATTTCACAACATACAACTTGTCAAAATAAAAATAAGTTTTTAAATGACAAATGTAAGAGTTTCAGCAGAGACTTCGGATGATCGTTCAGGATATCAGAACAACAATGCTAAGGGTATGAGGCATGCAGTGTGCGACTGCCCACTTAAGCTCCATTCAAGTTTGATAAAATATTGATCAGTAAGACTTGGTCTTCCTTTTCCTTAAAGTTGTGACATGTTGTCAAGAAGAGAACAAAGGTATTACCCTACTACAAAGAATAAGAGATCATTCTAAGAAGTCCATTTTGATGATGGTAAATTCATATCTAAAAAAAAAAAAAAAAAAAAAAAAACATCTGCTCTGATGTCTCTGATTGCAATATTAAAAGATCAGCTATTTATTCATTAAACTAAAAATGCCCACCCCTTCTCATATCCTATCAGCAAAAAGAGCAAATACAATGGCATTTTCATAGCTGTCAGAATAAACTGAATTTTTAAATATTCTGAAAACTATATTACAACACCTGCACAAAACTTTTTATACACAAGTGATGTAGTGTAGAAACCCATCCAAAGTGCGTCAAGTGGTGTAAATATATAGACTATATATATATATATATATATATATATATATATATATATATATATATATATACATACACACACATATACATACATACATATAGTTATATTATTTCAGCACGTTATAAAATTATTTCTTCTTCCGCACAGCCCAATCGTACTTGTACTTTTCTAACAGTTGCTATTGCTTTGTAATTAGGTGAAACTGGTCAAAGAAGGCATCTAAGCTAGATAACCACTTTCAGAAAAATAAATCCAGAAATTCATTGGCCACAAAGTGATGGGAGCAGGAAGTCTAAATGCTAATTCAGCTGAAAATATGCCTTAATGGAAGTGAAAGTCCAGAATTTGTACTCTAATGTAGAACAGAAGATGCTGTTTAAATAGGGGATAATTAATAGGGAATAAAAAGCAGTAGACAACTATCACAATCAGAAGAGATCACAAAAAAATGCAGAGAGACACTAAAAAGCAATTTACAATGGAACAGTGGGAGGACGTACAGCTCCCAAGTATGCAACAAAGTCCAAAAGTTTAGGATTTTTTCTTGGAAGTATTTGTGGATGTATTTTTATACTCCAAGCAGACTTCAAAGGAATTTTTCCTCAGGTACTGAAGGGTGTGTGATAGAGAAGAAAGAGGCAACTGGTAATGCATTTTTGGGTGTGTAATAAATTTTAACCACTTCCTACAGAGTACTCCATCAGAAATAGTGTAAGCGCAAATGGCTCTAAGGATATTACACTTCTGAGCTGGGACACAGGATCTGAATTGCCTTAAGTTTAATTCTACTGGCTGCCAAATAAAAAGCAATGACAACAAAATGGAAAGTCCTGAATATTGTAAAAGAGATGAAAGAATGGAAGACAAACCTTTAGAAAAGGGAAGAAGCAAATTACAGGGGAAAAGTTGATTACAGTTGTATAAATAAACCTAACATAACAGTAAATGTTTGAATGATCACTGTTGCAGCAGTCTTAGCTAGACGGGTTATATCCTGCCAAGGATACAATGGTCGGGCAGCTTCTAAAGCTTCAGGGCACTTTCCATGCACCTGAACTTTCAGGCAGCTCGAGCTAACTAAAAGACAAGTTTGAGCGCAAAGCCCTTCAAAGCTTTCCTGCTAACAGAGACAGTGAGGCTGAGCTCTGAAAGGTCAATGCTAGGAACAAAATGCCTGCACCCTGACGTAAAATACACAGACACACAAAAACAAGGGAGATGACGGGAAGGAAGAATTGGCTACTACAGCAGTGATGTTTGAATGATAAGTTTAACTTGCATAACTGTACTACGTTCATACAATACTGATCACTGCTGCAGTAGCCTCAGCTATATGGGTAGATCATCTTCACTAGCTACATCTGGCACATGGAACAGCAGACCAGGATCCCCTTGAAAATGGTCCTAGAAAAGCATGATAGAGACCAAGAGAAGGAATCCAGCACATACTACTTCATAAAAGGTATATACAGATGATCAAATAGCAACTTCTAGAATACTTCTACAATCCAACGCTTTCTAAAAAGCCACTGATGAAGCCAAGGCCCTGGTAAAGTGGGGACTTGACTCTGCCTGGAATAAATTTGTCATGACGAATATAACAAACTGTAACACCTTTAGACAACAACTTGGAAATAGTCTGTTTTGACACAGGTTGTTCATGCCTACCTTCAAAAGAAATGAACAATTGATCAGAACATTTGAAAGATTTAGTTCTGTCAAGAAAGTATCAGAGTTGTTTGTGGACATCCAAGGAATGGAGAATCCTTTTTCCCTAATTTTTTCGGCAGAAAAATGGGAGATGGACAATCGGGTTTAAAGTAAACTTTGATAACCCTTTCGGCATAAAAGATGGGTTAGTTCTCAAGAAATCCCATCCCTATGGAAAATGAGATCAGGCTAACTCATAAGAGCTTGCAACTCGGATACCTTTCTTGTAGAGGGCAGAGCAATCAGTAAAACAGTTTTCCATATTAAGAATCGCAAATCAGCCAGATTAGTAGGTTTAAATAGAGAAAGCATTAGCTTCTCTAACACAATCTCATGGACAGGCAGACAGTTTTCTTGGAAGCCTCAAGTAAAACCCCTGTCAAGAACATTTGGTCATGAAACTGCACTGAAAGAAGAGGATCCATGGACAGACATACTGAAATTGTCGATAAATGCAACACTGATACAGGAATAACAAAGGCCATATGATAGTAACTCGCACATATATTGTACAACCAGAGAACAACTAGCCATGAATGGATGCTGGTTATGGTTTTAAAGTAACTATCTTTTTTATCTAACACTTTTATTGAATTATCACTTGTGACAAGGCAAGTTTACATTCATATAGAAGTAATCACACTATAATTAACAAACATTTTACTTCACATATACTGCTATATATCATACAACCTAAGCAACCTTATATAAATTATTCAATTCCTGCCCTTTTTATTTTTATAAACAAGAAACATCTTTATTAAACCATCACTTACTACATAGGCAATTATATATTTATACAAATGAAAACAAACCACACTGACACAATCCTAGTTGCAAGCATTTTACATTTATTTATTTATTTACATACATTTGTTTACCAGGAAATTCCAACTGGACATAGGTCCTTTTTCAGTGGAGGCGTGGGGGAGAAAAGCTCCACAGAACAATAAATGAGCAGCAGAGTACATGAAGAACAATTGAATATACATACAATAGCAAATAATACATACTGCAGCAAACATTAGATATAAATACAGTAGGACACATAGTAATGAACAGATATACCAATAGCAAATAATACATACTGCAGCAAACATTAGCTATACATACAAAATGAAACATAGTAATGAACAGATATACCAATATCTAGCTAGAGGCTAGTATTAAAGGTAGGATATAGATACATATATATATATATATATATATATATATATATATATATAATTAAACTCATATACCTAAATCTTATATACAAATGCTGTACTAAACACAAGCAGATGTAAAGCAGAAGCTCCACACGAAGATGGAACACTCTAGAACGGCTAATGGAATGGAAGGGGAAGAAAGAGGAGACTGAGTGAGTAGTACATGTAGTAGAGAGAGGAAGCTAGGTGCAAGTCAGTTGGGTATTCGGAGTTGAGATGACGCGAGGTAGTTAAGCATGTTATAACAGGTCTGAGAGACTGAGTGAGGAGGGAAGGGGAGGGTCAAGTGTGAGCCAGAGCCTGCAGAGGAAGGAATGCAATGTTCAGACAGTGTGAGGCATCGTGGCTGGGGGAGAGGAAGGGTTGGTAAAAGGAGGGTTACTAGTCGGGATTGGTGCATGGGCATAACCAGAGACTTTTTAAGTGAGTTTTTAGTGCAGTCTTGAAATGATTGCAGGAAGGTAGTAATCTGGATATGATGCAGGAGAATAGTGCTTCTCCTGCCAAGTTCTTGGGTTTAATCACTGGAAGGAGATTTTTGCTGCTGGAGCGTAGAGGTCTAGTGGAGCAGTACGGCTGGAGAAGGTTTTGAAGGGATGGGACTTTAAGAGGATGGTTTACTTTGTGGGCAAGAGAAAGTTGATTCAGTTGAAGTTGAGGGTGTTCATGCCAGTCAAGTTTTCTAAGTGAGATACAATGGTGGTTGCGATAAGATGCACCAGTAGCAAACTTAGCAATTTTATTGTAGCAAGTCTTGAGCTTCTTTAGGTCTGTTTGTCTAAAGTAGGTAAGTATATGAGAGGCGTAGAGTAAAGTGAAGATAAGGTGAGAATTGGCAGAAGAAATTCTAGCTGTCTTGAGGAATGGTTTGTTTCTGTACAATGTGCCTAGTTTTTTTTTTTAAATCTTTTTATGGTAAGAGAAATGAGAGTGTCAAATCTGAGATTATCAATCTCAACACCAAGTAGTTTGGTGTGTTCTTTTGAGATGACTGTATTGTCTTTGGCTAGAATATTAAAGTGGGAGATAACTGGGTTAGATTTAGTGGGTTGGAAGATAAGGAGTTTAGTCTTGCTTGGGTTGAGTAATAACTGGGCATTAGATAGCCAGTTTTTTACAGATGAAAACGCTTCCTGTGTGAACAGTAGGGGACCAAGGATGGAGCCTTGGGGAACACAGTGTTACAAGAAGTTGAGGAGATAGGTTATGCCAGAGAACTGATTGGTTTCACGGCTATCTAACTGGCCGCCAACAATCAGTAGCCCATTGGGAAAAGAATAGGTTAGTGAGTTTAGTAGTTTGTGTGAGACCATGTCAAAAGCCTTGGATAGATCCAGAAATATAGCAGAGGAGAACAGGCCATTATTTTTATGATGAAGGATAGCATTAGTGAAAGAGAGTGGTAGTAGTGCTGTGGTATGGCCTGAAGCCATGCTGGGTGCTGGAGAGGAGGTTATTAACTAAGAGGTAGTCTAAGACTTGAGAATGGATGCATTTCTCAAGTATCTTGGAAAATGAAGAAAGGATGGCTATGGGGCAGTATTTGGAAAGCTCAATGGAGGAGCCACCTTTATGGAGGGGAATGATGTCAGATATTTTCCACAGTGTGGGGACATAGCTTTCTGATAAGGACAGATTAAGAGAGACTGGATGAGATAGGGCTTCTGCTGCTATTTTTCGGTATTCAGAGGGGAGACTGCCAGCTGCAAGGTTTGTAGGCTTAAGTTTCAATAGAAGTTTTTTTTATAAAGGAGGTAGGCACTGATGAAAAAGAAAAGACTGTGGGCAGAGTATTTGGTTTTGATGTAGGGAGGGTGGGTAGAGGGTTGTGTTGTTTAGTCAAAGACAGAATGGCTTTAGTAAAGTCTTTATTGAATGAGTCAGCGATACTGCTGGAGGAAGGGTGAGTAGTAGGTGGGGGGGGGGGTTGCCTACTTTACCTGGGGGGAGAATGGAGTTTATTGTGTACCAGAACTGCTTAGGGTTGTGATGGGAGGAGTTTAGGGCAGACTGATAATATTGGGTTTTATCTTCTATTTGCTTTTGACCTTGTTGCGCAACTCTAGGAATGACAGTCTAGAAGAGGCATTTTTTTGTCAAGCGCCAGTGCTCCCAGGCCTTGTCTCCAATTTTCATTAGTGCCCTTTTGATTGTGGCATTTTTTATGGGGGCATGTGTGTTTAGGAAGGTGCTATTGAAGAAGTGGACAGCTTCTTCCAGACTGATGTACTGTGGTGGTGGTGTCCAATCACATTTTTGAAGGAGTGCGAAAAAGGAGAGAAGGTTAAAGTTTATCCTATTTCGGATTTGCCTATAGATGATGGGTTTAGCACAATTTAAATGATGTCTCAGAAGGAATGTTGGAGTGTGGTCACTGAGGCTGTTTGGTAAACAGCCAGCCAAGTATGAGTGAGGGGTTTTTATTGACTAATATCCAGTTGAAAGTAGTATGTTTGTTGGAGTTTTTATTTATCCAGGTAGGTGACTATATTAGTTGAGAGAAACCATGAAAGTTCAGGTGCTGGGCTGGATGATTGTTACTATAAAAGACAGCCAGTTGATATTAAAATCACCTAGGGTTATGGTTTCCTGGGGTAGGGAATTGCTAGCCCAGTTCAGCAGGTTTTCCAGGGGTGGGATGTTTTGGCCAGGTGGAAGTAGCATCCTAGGATGTTGACAGTTTTAGCTGGGTTTAGCTTGAGGTTGGTATACAGGATTATTTCCATTTCCAATGTGGGGGACAGATGTGTTTAGGATCTGGGTGTTGAGGTGGTTTTTAAATATTAGAGCCACACCACCCCCTTTCTTAGATTGTTTATCTACTCGAAGAATGTTATAACCTGTTGGGAGTATTTCCTCACTTTTGATGTGAGATTTGAGCCAGGTTTCAGTCAGGATGAGAACAACAGGAGAGTATAAGACTATGTTGGCATTTAGGTCATGGGCTTTATTAGCTATACTTCTGATATTTAGACACATGAACAGGAGGTCAAATGGCTTTCTGTTGGATGATAGTTGCGAGAAGCAGCAGCTATTAGGCAGATTTACAGGTGAGGACTTGGTAACGGTAGGACCATGGTTAAGGTGGATATCACCACTGAGGGGCAATTTAGATAGGGCAGTAAACATAAGTTTTATAAATCTAGTAATTAACCTGTCATATTTTAGAGATAGTTTGTGTTTGAATGTAACAGGTGACTGGTAATATGGGGGGGTGCATTGAGATAGAGATTGTGGTGGCATGAAAAGTGTAATCAATAGGTGGTTGATGGATAGAAGTGAGTAAGGGTGCAGTGATAGTGGTGGGGTTGGTCTATTATGGAGTTCTGGTAGGATGTAAGATGTGCAAGAAGAGTGCAAGTAAGGAGTGTAAGCACATTAGGCAGTAGCATGATTGTATCAGATGAGCAGATTGAAGTGGGTGGGGTAGTGTGGGTGACAGATGAGATAGGTTACTAGTATTGTTCTGATTGGCTGCTGGTTATTGGGCGGGGTTAGTGCCTAGAATAAATCTAGGTGTATTAGGGCAGGTGAGATTAGGGAGCAGGGTGGGGCGCAAAGTGAGCCTGTGCATAGTATGGGCAAGTGGAGCAGGGCTTAAACCCTTTGTGTCTCGATGGGAGACTAGTAATTTAAAGATGGCTCCATAAACAGCAGGAATCTAATACGGACTTAGTACTGGGGGTGGTGGGGGGGTAGCAAAAAGGGTGTGAACCAGGTGCAATAGGTTCATAGGTTAGTACTAGGCTAACTGCCCTTATAAGCCATTTTTAAGCCTAGCCAGTTACCCCATGTCAGAATCGAACCCAGCACCTTGTGTTTCTAAGGTAAGCACCTCAATCATTACGCCAACCTCCCACCCAAAGGCGACGATGCATTGGCTGGGAATTGAACCCAGGTCTCCTGTGTGGGAAGCAAGAATTGTACCACTGAACCACCAATGCAAGCATGCAAGGTGCAATGCAAAGAAACCAGCCAAACCAGAGGCAAGCAGTGGAAAACTATGAGCGAAGGCCTCAAAAGGGGGTGAGTAGTAATAATATAAACTCTACTTATAAAATGATGGAGAGGAGAGACAGCAAAGTGTATTCAGGTTGGGAGTGTCTCTTCACATTGACTTCCTTTATGAGTAGCCAGTTTATGCACGGATTAGAGTAGGGAGATACATTAGCAATGAAGGGGAATGTATAGAGATGCAAATAAACAGGTGGGGCTCAAGTGATACAAAACTAAGGCAAACAGCACTGAAAGGGCTCCTTTAGGGTTAAGTTTTAATCACCAAGAACAGGAAGGACCTGAATTAAGTGTATACTGTATAGTGGACAGTTAAGATTACTACACAAGTTGGGGGGGCACAAGGCTCAGTCAGTCAGTGTTATCAGCACACTGAGAACTACTAAGTAGCACAGCTAATGTTACAGCTTCACTATCATAACACATACATGTAAGAATGCCTGGGCGGACTGATCCTGCTCTTCAGGCTCAAAGGGTATATCCTTGGTTTAGTTTTCTTCCTAGACTATATGGGTGGGTGGTAGCCGTGGACTGCAGAGTTGCCAGAGTGTGTTGTGAAGAGAGAGAGAAAGAGAGGGTAAAGCTAGTAGAATGAGACAAAGATAGGTTAAAGGATGTAATGAGGAGACAGGAGGGTGTTAACAGATACAGGTCTGAGGACAGAGTGGAGAGAGCAGAGAAAAACAATAGATAGCAGGAGAACAGGTGCTACTGCAACAGTTTGAGAGTACATCAACAGCTAATACATCATAGTGCCATAACTTGGTTTGGAAACAAGTTAATAAATCATCATACATCACTTATAACATACCCAGTCTTTTTCAAACATCGCATAGCACATTTTTTTCAAACACTACATAGCTCATTTAAGTCCCACTGCCTTTTAAAACCTCATTCCTCCCTTGTATGTACTGTTCCCACAATTCCCATTTTTTTCCTATGTAGTTTGCTACTACCCTTGTCTAAAGATCTCAATTCCACTTGTTTCATCTCTGTTGCTATATTCACTACTTCTAGTATAGTTGGTTTAGAGTTTGAATTCCACTTTTTTACTAATTGCTTTTTTGGCAGCCACCATAATTAGACACAGCAAGGCCTTATGTCTAGGCAATTCCAATTCTGTATCACTGCTTAGAAAAAACATCTCCCTCATCAGACCAATCAATGCTGGTTATTGCTGTTGGCACCAAATAGAAAACATTTTCCATTTGCTAACATATGATTTTTCTGGTAGCAGGCCTTCTTGTCTCCATTAGAACCTGCTGCACATCCTCAGTAAACAGGTGCCTACAAGGAATTAAGCCCCTACCATCCAGGCAGTCAAAGTTTATTGATGTTGAGGTGCATCAAACACCCTTGCTCTTGAGTGAGTAGACCCAGTCTGTGAGGAAGCTTGTGGTAATTGACCCTGGCTATTTCCAAAAGGGAGAGCCATGGTTGGCTGAGGCAGAAGGGAATCGCCACAATGATCTTGGAGACTCCTACTAAATCTACAAAAAGCACCCTGCATATCAGTGGAAAGGGTAAAAAAAGCATACCAGAAGATTCCTGTCCAAGTAAAAGAAAAGACATCAGTCTTCCAGGCCTTCTTGAACGGAACCCTCAAGCAGAATCTTGCCAGTTGGTTGTTCAGAGAGGAGACAGAGGTCTACCCGAGGAAACCCCCCCCCCCACAGATGTGTCAAATATTGGAAGGCCGCTGATCTAGTTTCCATTTGTGAGGGTCCTGCTCAGCTTGTCTGTCACACAATTCTGCTGTGACAGAATGTAAGATGCCTGAAGAGTGAATCTGTATCCCAAGCTAACATGACTAGTCTACAAAAGGGGTAAAACCTGACCCCCTCCCTGCTTGTTGACATACCACGATTGTGGTATTCTCTGTTAACACTTGAACAAGTCAAAGGGACCAAAGATGGTTAAGATATCTATGTGCTTGTATCTGACCTTGGTGTTCCACCCTCTGCATTTTTATCCCTTCTGACACTGCTCCTCAAGCAAAGTCTGAACCATCTGTGGTGACCGACTGCTTTGGAGTAGGGAGGGAGAAGGGGAAACCCATTTTTAAGGATATCTGTTGTCTCCACCAAAAGATTTCTCTTCTGACAACCCCCAGCACTGGCATATGAAGGAAAGGGTGTTGATGTTATGACCAGACTTCAGATACCACTGAATCTTTCTCATGTGGAGTCTTGCCGGGGGTATTATGAATATTGTACAGGCCATGAGACCTAAAACCCTGAGGTATTGCATCACAATGATCAAAGTCTGAGTGGAAAACCTTACAAATGGATCTAGATAAAGATCTATTTTTCCCTGTGGAAGAAAAGCACTTTGAACTGAAATGTCCAGGTGACACTCCAGGAACACAATCCTGTGTGAAGGAATCGAGACTTCTGAATGTTCTCTTGGAATCTCACCTTCTGTAAGAGATCTCTCACCCAGGACAGAGATTCCCAACACTTTGAAAGAGACTGTGCAATGATGAGCAAGTCATCTAAATATGGAAAAATGTAGATACCCTGTAGCCCACAATAAGCTTCAACTGGAGTTACACAGTTTGTGAGCATTCTTGGTGCAATGGATAGTCCCAAAGGGTAAGGGAGGGAACTGATAATGTGATTGAGACAAATGGAACCTTACGGAATGTCTGAAGTCTGGATGAAGAGAGATACGATAAGGTTCTAAGCATCTTTCAAGTCTAGTTCTGCAAGGAAATTTGAAAGAGAAAAGAGGCAACAGATTGTGAAGTATCATTTTGAATTTGGGCACTACGATAAATGGCTTTAGGAATGCACAGTTGCGTAAAATCTTACCATAATAGTAGATATCCTTCTCTTCACTGATGCAGTACTCCTTACTATAGGGATCCCCTGCCAAGGGCGGCCCGAAATCAGGCCAGTATACCAAACCCTTCAAGTCACTAAGGGTACCCTGTATGCCACACATGCTCCCAACATGCAGTGTAAGGCATAAAGGTGACATCTGGATGTACCATCCTAAGAACTGATAGACCCAGTAGGTATGCCAGCCCAAGAAGTAGAGCGGTAACAAGCGCATCCAGAAGGGAAAAGAACCAGAGGGAGAGAGAGAATACTGCAACAGTGAAAAGGACACCTACCATCATGGTAAGATTTTACTCAGCTGTAGTATGTTCTTTCATTCCACTGTTTCTGTATTACTTACAATAGGGAGGGTGCAAAAGCTCATGAAAGAGAGACAGAGGACCATCAGAGCCCTCTAGGAACCCATGAAGAATGGCCCTAGCAAAACCAGCTCTAGACCTGGATACCGGATCCAACTTATAGTGCTTGGTAAAAGTATGCACAGAAGTCCAGGCAGCTGCTTCAAGTATAGAGTTGGTATTTAAACCTTTGAAAAAAGCAACAGGAGATGCCACAGACCTAGTAGAATGAGTCTTAACTGAAGAAGGAAGACTCTTGCCACGAAAAGAACAAAAGAAATGGCTTTAGATATCCAAGAAGAAAGTGTTTGCTTGGAAACGGCTAATCCTAAAGATCTAGGATGAAAGGAAACAAAAAGCCTATCAGATTTGCAAAAAGCTTTAGTCTTATCCAAATAAAATTCGAGTTGTTTATGCACATCCAAAGTGTGTAAAACCTCACTAGAAGATTGTGGAGAAGGGAAAAAAAAGTGGGCAAATGAGCAGATGGATTAAGAAACAACCACTTTGGGCATAAAAAGATTGGTACGAAGGGACACCATGTCCTTATGGAAAACTAAAAAAGGAGGAAGAGCAACATAAGGGCTTGAAGCTCAGACACCCATCTGGCAGAAGTAAATACAAACACAAAAACAGTTTTACAAGAACAATGGTGCAAGGGAGCTGAAGCTGCAGGTTCAAAAGGAGCCTGGTTTAGTTTCTCCAAAACAAAATTAAAGGTCCCAGGAAGGAGGGACAGGCTTCCTGGAAACTCTAATATGAAGGACTCCTTAAGAAACTCAGACTCAAATCTAGAGGCTAAAGGTGGTGCTACAGGCAGACAGGCAGAATCAGCTGACAAGTGGGCCTTAACAGAAGAATATGCCAACCCAGGATCAAGCAATTCACACAGACAAGAGAGAACCAAAGAAACATCCACAGATAATGGATCCAGGTTATGAGAAAGACACCAAACAAAAAAACTCTTCCATTTGGATAAGTAGGATTTCCTAGTAGTGGGTTTCTTGGCCTCCTGCAGGACCCTAAGCACGTTCTCAGAAAAAAAAAAGGTGTCTATATGGAATCAAAATCCTACCACCCACAGTGTCAGCTGAAGAGTGTACAGGTGGGGGAGGATGAGAAATCCGTCTTGCGTGAGTAGGTCCACCCTGTGAGGTGACTTGTGATGACTGCCCTTGGCTACATGCAAAAGACGAAACAAATGTTATCTGGGCCGAAGGAGAGTCACCAGCAAGATTTTGGGATCTTCTGCTTTATATTAAGCAGGACTTTTGGAATGAGAATAAGAGAAGGCATAAAGAAACATCCCCTTCCAGGAAAGGGAGAGGGCATCCACCTTCCAGGCCAGAGGACATGGGGCTCTGGCACAAAGAGAGCAAGTTGTCTGTTCACAGGGGAGGCAGACTTATTTGAGGAGTACCCCCACTGGTGGACAATGCCCAGAAACACATCCTGAAGCATCCGCTTGTGGGGATGTGATATGGCCTTGCTCAGACAGTCTGCCACAATGTTCTGCCCTGACAGAATGTAAACTGCCTGAAACGTCACTTGATACTGAACAGCTAGCTCCCACATTTGAAGTGCTAACTTGCAAAAGAGATGAGATCGCCCCCTTGCTTTTTGACATACCACATCACTGTGGTATTGTCTAAGTACCTTGAGGTGTCCTGGAATGAAAAGGGGATGAAATGCCTGAAGAACCAACAGAACCGCTCTCATCTCCGACAGTAATAGGGTCTTTCTTCTGTTGAAGCGACCAGAGGCCCTGCACTTTTTTTTTTTTTTTTTTTGAGAGCTGAAGGAAGCTGCTCATCCCACATCTGAAGCATCTATGAACAGCTCCCAAGAGGGGAGTGGAGACTGAAAAAGAAGCCTTGGATTGAGTGACAACTGCTGACTCCACCACTGAAATTCCAGCTTGCAGCATGGAATAAAAGGGACTATGAATTCTACAAGAGGAGTGCCAAAGCCAAACTGACTTTAGAAACCACTGAAGCTTTCTCATATGGAGTTTGGCTACAGCATAGGAATGGTGAAGGCCATGAAACACAGGGCTTTCAGAAATTCCCTGGCTGTAATTAAGGCCAGAGAAAGAAGGGATTAAAAGAGGGGCTTGGGAGGAGGCAGGAATATCAGCACTGGAACAGTCTATATCCTGCAACCCAGAAAATCATGATCCTCTGACAGAGTCAGTCACAGCCGGCCTTGGGCATAGGCCAACTAGGTGGCTGCCTAGGGCGCCAGTCTAGCAGGTGCACTTTTCTAGAATTTATTTGATGTTGGAAGACTAAGATGGGGGCACCAGGTTGTGTGCTGGGGGTAGTGCCATGGAGCCCTTTTGCCTAGGGCACCAGTTGACCTAAGGCCTCTCCTGGAGTCAGGAAGGACTTTTTGAAATTAATAGTGAACCCCAGGCTTTGCAAGAGGGAAATGGCAAAGTGATGATGCTGCAGAAGAACCTCTGGAGAGGAGGCCTGCAAAAGTAGGTTGTCTATTGAGGGAAAGACCTGTAATCTCCCTTAGCTTGCAAAAAGGGATCACAGGAGTGAGGCATTTGGTGAATACCCTTGGGGCAGTAGAGAGGCCAAAGGGCAAAGCAGAGAACTGAAAATGCCAAGAAGCAACAGAGACATGTAAAAACTTCCTGAAAAAGGGATGAATAGGGATATGAAGATACGCATCCTTGATGTCCAGAGAGACCAGAAAAGCCTGAGGAAGGAGTAGCAGAGGAAACAAAGTCTGAAAGGACAATAACCAAAATGAAGGGACCTTCAAAAAGGTGTTTAGGTGAAAGATCTAGTAAGGGTCTCCAGTGCCCTCTTTTCTGGGGACCAAGAACACTCTGGAATAAAACCCCTTCACCCTTTGAGAAACTGGAACTTCCTGAATAGTTCCCTGAGTCAAGAGATCTGGAAGCACCTTTGGTAAAAAGGCTAACTGTTCTTGGGGGGGGGGGGGGGGCTGAGGAATGCCCATGAAAGGGGTAAGAGATTTCCAGACCATGTAGTACACTTGGTGAATGACAGAAATAACCCAGGAATCCTGAGTAATCTTTAACCAAATATGAATGGACAGGAAAAGAAGAGAAAGAGGAATCTGGGGACAGGGACCGGTGGAGAGAGAGAGGAATGTGGCCAAGAAGAACAGAATAGTTAGACAGCATCTGATTTGTCAGGAAAAGGAGATTTCAGAGCTGAAGGGTCTGGGTAGACTTAGCAGGAGAAGCCCTTCTACCACGCTTCTTACTTTTGGGGGAGGGCGAGACTGCCTACGAACAAAGGCCAACTTATTAGAGTAATTCCTTAAGAATTCAGGTACAGAAGAAGAAACAAAGATATGTTTTAGATCCTGTAAGGCTTACCCTTTCCCTGCAGGAACTTAAATAATTCTGAAGCAGCACCAAACAAATGCTTGTTATCCTTAATATAATCAGACAAAGGTTGAAGCTGAAGCCAGGGATATCTCCTCAGCACAGAGCCAAAAGCAGCAGCCCTAGAAGGAGAATCTGCTGCATCACAACTGCATTAATAGAAAAATGAACCACCTGGGAAGGGCCACCCCTGGCAGGGGATCCCTACTGTAAACAACCCTGCAACAATGAAATGGAAGGGCATAGAAAGATCCACAACTGGTCTCCAAGCATTTTCTTTGTCAGTAAAAGCATCCTAGAATAAAAACCCTTTCCCACCTACAAAGAAGAAATGGGTTCTATCATGCCTTGAGACAGCATGTGATGAAAAACTGGTGGAAATAATAGTCTCTGATCAGGATGACAAATGACCCCCTAGAAAACCTTAATGAATGATTTTTAGAACCCATTTGTCTGAAACAATCTGATGACAAGGAGAAAAATGGAAATTCACACTTTCTGGAAGGATTAAGAATAAGTATATTAGAGGCTCAGCCCAGGTTGGAAGGTTTGGAGACAAAGCCAGAGAGGCAAGATTACGCTGGTTTGGACATGTGCTGAGGAGGGATGCACAGTATATTGGGGAAAAAGATGCTAAGGATGAAGCTGCCAGGTAACAGGAAAAGAGGGAGGCCTAAGATAAGGTTTATGGATATGGTGAGAGAGGACATGCAGGTGGTTGGTGTGACAGAGCAAGATGCAGAGGACAGGAAGAAATGGAAACAGTTGATCTGCTGTGGCGACCCCCAACGGGAGCAGCCGAAAGAAGACACTTTCTGGAAGACAATAGGGGCCAGGGTGGAAGGGGGTCACAAGGTCTCGAACAGTCATTCAGACTTGGGATTGCCTTTGCTTTTGGAAGGTTCAAGACTTTTTTGGAACCCCTTACCATTTCATCTTAAACATCTGTTTACATGTATTTTGTTGCGACTGTTTATCCTTTTTTTGCGCCAAAACTGGATAAGAGGATAGAAAATCTATTTCCTGGATCAGCTTACCACTCTCACTTTTCCATTACTTCTGCAGCAGAGGGGCCAAACACTAGGTTTCTATCAAAGGAGAATTAAAAATCTCATTGTTAACATCATCTAGGAGATTCTCAGAATGCAGCCTTGCAAACCTTGCAAACCTCCTCAAAACATGACCAGTGGCCATAGCTCTGGAAGAAATATCAGAGTCATACACACACAGTAAACAATGAGCAGTGAGCTGTGCATTAATTAAAGCAGACTGCACCGCACAAGGAACTGCAGATTAAACATTCCTCATACTTTCACAGTTTGTCAAAGCAAACATATGAGCCTGCCAATTCAAAATTTTGAAAATCAAAGTTGCACAGGTATACTCCTTTTCCGCATCCATCCATCCTGATCAGAGAAAAAAAAAAAAAAAAGTAGGATTGAAATGCTTAGCAGCAGTGGGACCAGCTAAAGCTACAGCTGCTTGGTCAGGTTTTAAAATAATATATATAAATTTAAAAAGACTGAATAACTATATATCCTATAGGCAGATGGCTGACCATCGGGAAAATTGAAGGCAGTAAACAGCCTCAAAAGTAGACAACAGAAATAACCAAAACTCAAAAAGCAGGACTGGCTAAAAGACTATTTTACTTCAAAGACACGAATAGACACAAAATAAGTAAACGTTGCAATAAAAACTACAAATCCAATCGGAAAGTCAATTCAGTAAGTGCTTTCGTTTGGCGTTTGCCAAACTTTTTCAAACTTGTAAAAAAAAAAAAAAAAAAAGGTGTAGGTTCAAGAAAATGATTCTGTAACAATACACAGTATTTTCTGAGGGATTGAAACACTGCAGTGTTCTCCCACAAACTGGTACATGCTATTAACAGTCTCAAAGAATGAGAACCAACCCAAAAGGCAATCAGTAACTGAGCTCTTCTCAAAGTCTGAATTAGAAATCAGAGGGAAAAATATATCCATCCCTGCATCATCCTGTTCAAATTCAGAACCATGAATCTCTTCAGCAAAAGAGGGATCCTGTTTTCTTTTACTAAAAACTGCTTTTACAAGATGTATCAACAGGCTGAATTAAACCCAGAGAGTCAGTCTCTGTAAACCACTCCTATCCAAAAAATGAACATTAGTAGATACAAGCTTGGTTGTGTTATTATTTCTGACATCTAACCTGGAGCCACCCATGTTACTAATGGTAGTAGCAACTTCCCCAGGGTGAGCACATCATTCAGGCACAACGGCGAAACCTTCCCTGTTCCCTCTCCCAGAAACAACAAGAGTGGCTCTCCTTTGCCCACTAAGAGGGCCCAACAGTTGTGGGGGACACAGCTAAGCCCAGTTCACAGTGGCTGTAGGTGCTATACCAGAGTGATATGTGGCACAACAAAGTCACCCACCTGCAGTTGAGGCAAACTGCTAGCCTGGTGTGGTAGCAAAGGCAGTTTGCTTATTTTCTTTTTGTGGCTGAAGGACTGACCATGGGACTAGTTGCCTGTTCCATGGTCAAGCCAAAAATGGTGCCTCTTTCCCAAGGAAGGCAAGCAGCAACTGCCAGTAAACACTATCTGTCCACAAACGTTTTTTTTTTTTTAACCGAAATACACAGTAAAACACACTTTAAACACTATACCGGTCCCACAAAAGTAAAATAAACGCTTTTCTCCATAGAAAAATGTTTTCAGCTACTTTACTTCACTTTTATCTCATTAATACCAAAGTGGTGTGAACATCACACCTGCAAGCAGCCTACACACATCTCATTCCAGAGTATCTTCTGAAAAAATAAACTTAACAAGAAGACTAACAAAAGTAATTACTTTGTGGATAATAAAAGCTATTAAAACTATAGAAATTGCAGTGTTATGCAAGTGTAATTTGCAGTGATAAAATTTGGTGCACTCAGTCTTTCCATAACTGCTCTACTTTATAATGAGCACAAACACAAAATTATATTTTTGCTAAAATTTCAAACAGTTTGTCACATCTGGAAACTGTATAACCTAGACTTATACATTTTCACATAAATTCATCTATGTTGGGTTAACAAAAATGTCCCAATATAAGTGCATGTATATTGAGATATTTACAGAAATATTAAAAATTGCTTAATTGCATAATTAGCTGTTATAATAACATAGGACTGCTCAATATTTGCAACTTGCAGTGCAAATCTGAAAGAATGTTTTCAACATCCAAGGTTTCACCTGATGTCTTGCAGCAGTTTTCGAAGTATACATGCAAATATTTTATTTTCATAATTGCTCACAAATGACTAGCAAAACTACATTGGGTACAGTGTGATCTAAACTAACATTGACAATGAATGTTCCCATCTCCCAGCATGGCACATCACACCATACTTCTCTATAGCATGTAGGGCGCTCATTTATGAGAATATGAAGAAGAGATGAACAAGCTACTAATTTCTCTTCTACAGAACATTCTCTGAACATCCTAGATAAACAATCAATGTCATTGTTTAATAACTCACTGCACTTCCTAATATTGCCTATTAACTAGCAAGTACATGAAGCCAGACCCAAAACAGTTATGGGCATCATAAAGAGTTATGGGTGTGAACTGGAAGTATACAAAAAGGCAGTATATTCTTGAATGAGTTAAATACGTGTTCCATTTAAAAGTTACAATGTCAAGACAGTCTGTTAAAACCAACATTCCTAGCTTTAAAATAGCTTTTCTGAATAGAAAAGTAAAACAGCAACAAAATTAAGAAAATGAAGCTTTTCCCCCCGAAGGGAACTTACCTGCTCGACAAAGGTGAGCATGAGCAGACTGTCGATGCCTGAATGCGTCAGAGGATCGTATTCTTCAGCAGCAGTAAAGCTCTGAAGGGCTTTATGCCCAAACGTGTCTTTTAGTCAAGCTCAGCTCAAGCTACCTCACAGTTTGGGCAGAGGAAGGTACCGGGGTAGCTTTGGAAGTTGGTCGGCTGTTATATCCTTGGCAGGATAAAACCCCATATAGCTAAAGATACTGCAGCAGTGATCAATATGATTACCATCTCCCGCTACTTTTTGGAGTTCTCCCATTCTTTTGGCCGCTTGCCATACGAAGTTTACAACAGATCTTGATGGTTTAACAACAATTTCTATGCTAGCTTAGACAGGTAACAAGTTTTAGTACTACTGCAGAATTTTACTGAATGGCTAGAGGTTACAGATTCTTCTAGGAAGACTTTTACAAATGGAAGTTTAAGGATGTATGTTACATGTTACTGTACGGCTGTGAGATAGTAGTGAGGCTACTGGAAAATGTTATTTGCTAAATGCTGATGGGAAAAGGACTTTGAAGGTGTTACATGGTAGCTAAATATGGTTTGATGGCTTAGCATGAAGTAACCTGCATTAATTTTATTAAGGAAACTTTTTACATTGGTTGTTCCCATCATTAATTTGTTGGAGGGGGGGGGGGGGGGGGGGTGCTCAAGTGAAAAAAAGTATTCATGCCCTTAAGCCCATTTCTGAACACTTGCTACATTCATTTCCTGCTAGCTCAGGCCCACAGAATACTGCTTAGCTGCAGGGTGGCGGATAATGCCTAATGTTGTTGTACCAGTCGCAACAAATCCAGATGATGGATTTCTTTGCCAAAAATGATCTAATCTGACATGTAACCTTTGCTGGATGCTGCATATATGGCCGGTATAGGTCTGCTATCAGGGATGTTTGTTGAATGCTGATTGCATTAGACCAACTGCAATTTCCCTTTCCTTCTACACAGGTCTTGGGCCTTACTTTTGTTAATAGGGATGGATGATTGGTGCAAAGGTCTGGAAGCTATGCAGGTGAGATTTGATATGCAGTACTTTTGTCTTTTAAGAAGGTCAAGTACAACTTGGTAACCAGTGCAGGATAAAAAAATGCTGACTCTCCTTTGCTGTCAGTGTTGGTAACCCTAAGATCACCAACATTCAGATACTGGACTTCACTCACTTGTTTGATAACTGTATACATCCTAACCAGGAGGTGCATTGCTGGCTGAAAAGCAACTACTTAGTTTCCCATTTTCTACATAAAAAGTACAGTTTTGTACCTACCATAAATGTAGATGTTCGAGTGTACACCCTGCTGCAGTCATCATACTTGGGTTATCCTGTCGTCAGGCGGTCCTGCAGTCGGCTGGAATTCCAAAGTCTTGGTCTGGCGTCGGTTGCTGTCGCTTCTTCCCTGACGTCAGTGCGCCAGGGGTATATATAATGCAACTGACGCCATTTTCTTCAGTTTTTCTTGCCCCAGATGTCAGGTGCCCCCAAAAAGGTGGTCAGTAATTAGTACCAAATTGAGTAAACTTGCACAAATACAAAATCCCTTCAGCTATAAGCAAATACATCAGGAAGGTATTGAAGAGATTTAGCCAATGGGTCAGAGGGGATGGAGGGAGGGTAACCTGGACTGCAGCAGGGTGTACACTCTAACATCTACATTTATGGTAGGTACAAAACTGTACTATGTTCATCGTGTTACAGTCATCACACTTGGGATGAATCCCAAAGCTAAGGATAGGTGGAGGTATCATAGAGGGTTAGAGGAGGCTAGAAGGCCCTGCAGAACTGCAGTGGCGAAGCCCGCCCTGGTCTTAGAGTAAAGTGGTAAGTGATAGTGTTTGGTAAAGGTGTGTACTGAATTCCAAGTTGCAGCTTCCAAAACCTCCTTGGTTGGAACCCCCCTGAGAAAGGCTGTAGAAGTAGCTGTTGCCCTGGTAGAGTAGGGCCTAATGGTAGCAGGAATTGGTTTTCCATGATGGGTGTAGCAAAAACGTATGCAATGACCTATCCATTTGGAAATGGTTTGCTTTGATATAGCCTTCCTTTGAGAAGCTGTAGCATAGGATACAAAGAGCTGGTCAGATTTTCTGAAAGCCTTAGTTTTGTCCAAGTAGTAACGAAGTTGCCTGTGAATGTCCAAGGAATGCAGGAGTCTCTCACCTTTGTTCTGTAGATTTGGGAAGAAGGTGGGTAAGTGGATGGTTTGATTTAAAGCCACACTGGAAACCACCTTAGGCATAAAGGAAGGATTAGTTCGTAAAGAAACCCTGTTTTGATGAAAAATGAGGAAAGGTTCCACTGCCATTAGTGCCTGTAGCTCTGTGACTCTTCTAGCTGAAGTTATTGCTAGCAGCAGGGCAGTCTTCCATGATAGGAACTGAAGATCTGCAGAGAAAGCTGGTTCAAAGGGAGGTAGTGTTAGTTTTTCCAGAACAAAACTGAGGTCCCATGTTAGTGTAGGTGCTCTCCTGGGGGGTCTAATGTTTTTTGCCCCTCTGAGGAACTGCCTTAGAAGTGGATGCGAAAATAAGGGTGGATCCGTGTTGTAGTGGGCTGAAATAGCTGAAGCATGGATTTTAATGGAGGAGAAAGAAAGTCCTTTGTGCAACATCTCAGTTAAATACTGTAGAATGTGAGGCTGAATTGTGTTTTGGCCTTTAGATTGGTTCCAGGCACAAAACCTTTTCCATTTGTCCGAATAAGCTTTCCTGGTGCTTGGCCTCCTAGCTTCCAGAATAACATCCATAACTGCTTGGAAAAGAGGAGCTGGCTGGATGCTTAGTTGATTTGCCATGCAGCCAGATTTAAGGTTTTGAGCTGGCTGTGAAGAATCTGATTGTTTTGTTGTTTGAGTAAATGGGAAATTTGTGGTAATATCCATGGTGGGCCGTGGGCCATATTCCTCAATAGCGGGTACCAGTGCTGGCGTGGCCAGTCTGGGGCTATGAGAATCAGTTGAGGTCTCTCCTTTTTGACTTTCAGAAGTACCTTTGTGAGGAGAGGCAATGGAGGGAAGGCGTATACGGTCAGGTTTTTCCAACTGAAAGAGAGTGCGTCCACTTTCACGCTTGATGGTGAAGTGCCCTTGTACAAAATTTTGTTAGTTGATAGTTTTGAGGGCTGGCAAACAGGTCTATGCCTGGAAGGCCCCATTTTTGAGTTATCATTGTAAATACTTGTGGATCTAGTTTCCACTCGTGGGGATCCATAATGTTTCTGCTGAGGTCGTCTGCCAATGTATTCTTCTGTCCTGGCAGGAATTGAGCTTGTAACTGAACTTGGTAAGCCAGAGCTGTGTTCTATGCTTGCCTGCACAGAGGGTAGGAGTGGGTACCCCCTTGTTTGTTTATGTACCACATTACTGTGGTGTTGTCCGTCTTTATTGTCAGTTGTCCTGGATGTAATAGATCCTTGAAGGCTGTCAGAGCTTTCTGTACAGCTAGCATCTCTTTTTGATTGATGTGCAGATTCCTTTGATCTGCAGTCCATACGCCTTGAATGCACTGTCCTGCCATGTGAGCCCCCCAGGCGTAATCTGATGCATCTGTTGTCATAGTTTGCCTGGCTGGGGGCAAGGTGAAAGGCTGACCCTTGTTGAGGTGACATGCCTGTGACCACCATAGAAACTCCTGTTGTAGGCAGGGAATGAGAGATATCATTGTGTCCAAGCTGTGGCTGTGTTGAGACCATACACTTTTTAGGTACCACTGTAATTTCCTCATATGCAGCTTTGCAAATGG
>NC_056746.1:1379782351-1379852869 GCF_019279795.1 Protopterus annectens
TATATATATATATATATATATATATATATATATGTATATATATATATATGTATATATATATATATATGTATATATATGTATATATATATATATAGATACATACATATATATATATATATATATATATAGATACATACATACTATATATATACACACACACACATACATCTATATATCTATATCTATATCTATATATATTATAGAGATATATATATATATATATATATATATATATATATATATATATACACACATTTACATATATATATCTCTATATCTATATATATATCTATATATATATCTATATCTATATATATATATCTATATATCTATATATATATATATATATATATAAACATTTAACACAGTTTCTCCAGCATGGGTTGCTTCACTTCCTCAGCCATGTTGATGACTGGCCATTGGGTTTCTGCATCCATAAGGTAACCTACTAATTAGGTACAAACTAGCTTACATGTAAATATCACCACACACACATTCTTGCAGTACTGTTTATGCTTCTTTAACCAGCACTGGGGATAGCCACTGTGATACTGCTACCTCATTTCAATCTGCCATAAAGTCTGAGCTTCACCGAGGACACAAGCTGTCTTGCACAACACATGGCCAATGCAAAGTTTGAATAAGCTTCCTTTTTGTATGCTTTACCCCCAAATACCCTAAAAATGGACTATTGCAGGCTACACCAAGAAGTGCCCAACACCAGGTTCTTGGGACATTTCTCTTTCAAGACCTTTTCCAGGAGTCCATTCTTTGTACAATAACCTCTTTGTCCCAGTAAACATATTCCCTCTACCCTTGGGAATTAAGAACCTGCTTGCCTGCCTCTCTCAAATACTAAAAGATGGGATCTGAGAGCTCAACTGTCTCTCTGTATTACTCTCAAGTTCCCCTTCCAATGGAAATCTAGTAATTCTTTTCACAACTACATTTTAAATTTAGATTTACTGCTACAGGGCACCTTTTCCCCCTGAAGTAGTACTTTCCAGAGGAGCACTGCACCTTATGATAGCGGTAGCTTGGGGTCAGGTTTCCTACTACTATCTAGCTCTTTCTCTGATGCTGCCACGTCATCAGCCTCTATTGGAGGTATGGGTATCTGCAGTGTCTCTCCCCAGCTATCTTCCTTACCTGTCTCAATGTCTAACCTAATTTAACTGAACATATACCAGGTACTGTGCCAGCAAGCTCACCCTAATTAGAATACCTGCTAAGATATGATCTAAAACAGCCATCCACTTTTCTCTTTGCAAAATAACTGCTGGGATATCATCAGAACTGTTGCCTCCCTGTCCCCTGCCCAATGGCATATGAAAACAGGTCCCTCACAGGTCCTTAAAGGGAATGAACTCTCCAGGTAAAGTCATGTCCCTCTATAACATCTGTACACAACAATAAAGAGGGATAATGCATCAGACGTGATAGTTTCTCTACCCTCCACTAGGAAAGGGTATAGCACCCCTCAATGGACCTTTTGCAGATGCAGTTTCAAAACACATGACTACTATAGTGCCACCTCTATTATCTCCCGCACAGTTTTTCTCCTCCATCCCATTTCTGTGGAAATGTAATCCACTCATGCCACACGTGGTTACATTGAGAATATTTAACCCCATGACCTTTGCAGAAGTACTCTAATCAATGGCGTCTCCCTTTGCCTGTAGAACCTGCTGCAAAGGTTTAGACTGCCCCTACAATGCCTTCGATATACCCATATGTACTACTGGACAATCCTTCTTTCCTATGCAGTTGTGCCCGTGATCTGCCTTAGATACAGGCTAACCTGTTAACAAGATTCTAAGTGCTTGAGCAAAGCAGAGTACTTGATCCCTTAAAGTCTTTCAACATTTTAAAAGTAGTACATAGACCTCCACTGACGTGCCTATTGAAGCAACCATTTCTGCACTGAAATCACTGACCGTCTTGCTTTTTCTTCTGCATCTTCTAAACTGTTTCCTATAAACTTCAGGTAGAAATGTAAAACACAAGTTTAGAAGAACAGTAATCTACATAAATAATCTTACTTAATGCTTGCATTGCCTGACATGTGAGCACAAAAGTTTAAAAACCTCTCTCATTGCCTGTTCAATTTGATATTGACTACACATTTATTCAAATGTCCCTATAATACTATCAAAATCATCGTCCTCTTACAGGATCATAGGAGGTTACTAGGCTATTGGCTCCGAGACCCTTCTAAGCCTAGCCAAGAGTTTAGCTCATGTTTAGACAAGTCAGCTCCCAAAGCCCCAGGGGTGTATTTTCCGTTTCCCATCCAGTTATCCAGGTTTCGCTTAAAAAGGGATAATGAGATAGCCTGCTTAATGTGGAGAGGGAGTACATTCCACAGATGGAGGAAGTCTCTGGGACACAAATCTGTCCTGCCAACAAGTCCTATTGATATCACAGACCAGGTTGAGGTTGTGTGCATGGTTTGCTCGAGTGGAGCTTCACTTGCAGATATGCAGCAGTACCATCAAGGCGGGGTCTGAGATGGCTTTGTATGCAAGACAGAAGTCACCTCGGAGGAGTCTGCATGAAAGAGTAGAGAGACAGGGCTTTCAGCCCATCTGTGTAGGGTAGATGTTTGAGGCACTGAGGTCTCCTGGTGAGGAACCTCTGTGGTCTCTCCCAGCTGCTGCATGTGCTTTGCGAGGTACATACTGAAGGGAGTGTTCTCAGTAACTGGCCTTATAAGAGAAGAATACAGTTATGTTATGACCTCTTTGTCCCTGGATGAGATACCCTTACTTATGAGGAGGGCCCTGTAGAAAGCTTTCTGTACAAACGGAAGCAACATGGTGATGAAAAGTCAGGCTGCTATTAACCTGGGTGCCCAAATCTCTCACTACTGATTGTGTACTTAGGACATTATCAATGTGATAATATGTGGGGACATCACTTTCCCCAAAAGGGGATGATGCATTTTTTTTGGCATTCAGCTTGAGGCCATGTTTCTGGCACCAGTCATTTGTTTGGGTGAGACCCTCTTGGAGGACATCCACATCACTTGGGTAATTGATGACTGCACCCAGCTTGCAGTCATCTGCAAACTTGGTCAGCCATAGCCCACTGGTTTTGGCTTGCATCTCAGTTAAGTATATCCTGAATAACAGAGGCCCCAAGACAGATTCCTGGGGTATGCCGCTCATTAAGGGTCTATTGCTTGAGGCAGCTTCCTCTATTTTGATTAGGCGGGTTCTATCAGTGAGCCAGATTGCTACCCATCTAGTAACATATGGATTGATACCTAGTTAAGAGTTTATCTACTATGCCCGAGTGGAGAATAGTGTCGAAGGCTTTGGCCAGGTCAAGGCAGGTGGCGTGCACAGTCTTCCCCTCATCCACGGCTTTGGTGCTGTCTCAAAGAAGTCGACCAGATTTAACAGGCATGACCTCCCCTTGACAAAGCCAAACTGTGTGGGGTCAAGTGTTTGGAGGTTGCCAATGCCCCTGTTAATAAGGTCCATGATAATCCATTCCATGGCCTTGCAGATCAGGCTAATTGGGCTGAGTCTAATTTCCTGGATCGGTGGATGCACCACCTTTGTGTAAAGGGAGGACAGTAGCTGTCCTCCACTCGGGCTGGGACAAAGCCAGTACTCAAGGCTTTGGTTGAATAAGGTGCCTAATGGTGCTGCAAGTTCATGCCAGAGTTCCTGTAGGATGCAGCCTGAGATGATGTTAGGTCCAATAGAGGCTGTATTTTTTGCCTTTGAGAGGGCAGTGATGACCTGTTCCATAGATATAAGGGGTGTGGGGCAGGCACTGGGGTTGTCCTGATTTACTGATGGGGGGGACAGGGGAGAAGTTTTCGCTGAATCTGTTAGCCAGTAGACTGGCTAGATCTACAACATTTTTATATGTGGTGCCCTTGACCACCAGTTCTGAACAGATCTGGGTGCTTCCTTTGAGGTTGTGGACATATGTGAAGAAGGCCTTATGACTGTCTCTAGTACATGTGGCCAATTTGAACTCTAAGATGGCTTTAGAGGATTTCACTAGTGCTCTTACTTGCTTGTTCAGGCTAAGGAAAGATTGCTTCCAATTGGGTACCTGCTCCTTCTTGGTCCTGGACAGCAATTTTTTCCTTTTGTTATATAGTTTATTTATTGCACATGTCCACCAGACAGGTTTACTCTTCCTTGCAGAGGATGATTTTGCCCTGTCAGATATTCTGGATTCCATGCATTTATATAAATGCTTGTACAGCACTTTGGTGTATATTTGGATATTGGTGCCAGCTCCTACAGTGGTGGAGGGGACTGTGAAGCTGTTTATACCATCCCTCAGGAGGTTGTAATCAGCTTTAGAGAAGTTTTTTGTTTGACCCTAGCTAGAGGGGGTCAGGGGAGATGGTGATTTTGAAAGTAACTGCTTTATGGTCGGATCTTACCAGGGAGGATGATACAGTAGAGGTGCTGCAGTGGTTACTACCAAGTTCAAGATATTATCACCTCTTGTGGGGGTATCAACTAGCTGTTCCAAGGCATTTGCCTCGATAAGAATCGAGGAATCTCTGGGTATTTCTGTTCTGGCATAAGTAGTTTTTCCAGTCTATGGTTGGGTAATTGAAGTCATACAGGATCAGGGTAAAGGGTTGAATCTTGATAGATTTGAAGAGGTCCGATAGGTGGTGTGGGCATCTTGAGTCAAATTTGGGGGCTTGTAGCTAGCTATAATTTGAGTAGGGGTCTTGTCAACCGTTAACTGCACCTGGAGCATCTCCTGTGTGTCATATTGTTTTGACCAGCCTGGAGGTATGTGCGTGTTTAATATATGCATTGAAATTCCACCTCCTTTGGTTTTGCTGCCCACATTTTGGTGTCTGAATGTATGATAGGATGAGTAAACAGGTAAGGCTGGGGTGCTCTCCATAGCTTTGAACAAGGTTTCTGTGACTGCACAAATGTCAGCATCTTCAAGGGTTAAGAATGCTTGCAATGAGTGCAGTTTCATGTTTAGACTCCTTGCATTTAGTAGCATGACTTAATTTGTGTTTTGTTGAAACTTTTATGTTGGTAGTATCGACCTCATGACTTTTCCTAAAATAAAAGGCACTATGGGGGAGGCAAGAGCCTTTGCCAGAAGCCTGAAGCCCAAGAGGGAGACAGATGCATGCCATCTCTAGCAAAGCATCGTGGTCCGTCGATCATATCTTCCCAAGCTATAGATCTACACAAGTTTAATCTTCGCTCCCTAGTGCCTCGGTCATAAGACCTTCAAGGAGTAACCTGTTTTGTGGTTCATTACAACCCCACTAATCATGTCCTTCCCACCCAGGGATGGGTTTTAACCCCACTAATCATGGCCTTCCCACCCAGGGATGGGTTTTAACCCCACTAATAATGTCCTTCCCACCCAGGGATCGGTTTTAACCCCACTAATCATGTCCTTCCCACCTAGGGATGGGGTTTAATCCCACTAATCATGTCTTTCCCACCCAGGGATGGGGTTTAACCCAACTAATCATGTCCTTCCCACCCAGGGATGGGGTTTAACCCCACTAATCATGTGCCTCTGGAGGACAGAATTAAATGCGTCACACTGCCACTGCTTCTCTCTCTCCAACATCACAGCCAGTTTCACACAAATTCTGTTCATCCCCCATAGTTTTAGCCTCCTCTTTGTTCTTGCTTGCTCTCCACACCTACTGCAATTTCATTCTCTCAGCTGTTTCAAAGCATCTTGTTTCCAGCTCCACTTTTATTTTTCACTTCAAGCTACATTGAGGTCATTTATTGGAGGGTTATATACCCTTGATACATGCTCTGCATTCACAGTCAATACTAGGCTCCCAGAGTACACTGAAATGAATTTTAGCTGCATCCAAGGTAAGTGTTGATCATGCTGTCAGGTTGCTTTCCATTCTGCCTACATTCTTTAGTCAGCAGTGGCACTGACATTTTTTTTTTAAGTCTACAGAGCTCATTTTGTCTGTTTCCTTATTAATCTTAAAGTAAAATAATTGGTGTGCAGTGTGTACTTCTGTACATTCTCTACATTTGCTTTGTGGCTGCAAGAGTGCACATACTTCATTGTGACAAAACTGTTTTGCAGGCTATAAACTTTCAGTCTGCAATATGTCCACAGTACTGCAAACCAATTACTTATGACTATAAAGGGTATAACTCTACCCATTACTAAACATTTTTATAGGAGACACAGGGGCTACAGTGTCCATCTGTGCCACTGTTGTCAATTAATATGCACGGGTAGCTGGCCTCAACACCATTCAGTAAATGCTTTTGCTGATTCAGGTAACACCCGTCACACCCAGATAAGCTTTACATTGTATAGCTGCAAATCAGAGTTATCCCCCCCCCCCCGACCCCCATAATTTAAACCCACCTTGGACTAAGCCCAGCAACAGCTTAAACTCAACCAAAATTATTTTGCATAGAAGCACAATTAATATTTTCCAGGAAAACTTATTGATATCTATTCAACACCAGCACCCTATTCTCTGTTTTTAATGAAATGTTGCCACCAGCTAAACAGCTTTATCACACCAAATGCTAACACCAGCAGTTATCAGTACACCATTCCAAAGTGGAGGACAGATGTACTGAAATAACATAGGCTTTAGGATTTATATATAATCCACTTATAACAATAAAGCAAATACGTAAAGTGCCACAGCTACATGCCCTTTTAGATATAAAGCACTAAAATTTTAAAAAGTACTTTTATACTACTCACAATAAATACAAATAAAACAATTGCGCAATCAACTAATTATACAAAATATACAAAAATCAAAGTTAGCAAAAAAGTAATTCTTATAAAAAATAAAACATTCCATTCAACTTCATTATTCAAATATTTTATATTTAAGAATGAATTCAGCATATTCCCTTTTTCGAATACTTTGTATTAAGCCATCATATCAGAATGCAGATTTGGTTTGTAAAAGCCACCATTTTTTATCATTTAAAATTTCTCTCATGCTGGGCATTTGATGTACTCTGCCACTGGTCTATCAAATCGTTTTATATATACTCACATTAGAGTTTCTTCTGTCCAATACAATTTAATCCACAAATACAGGTAATATAACTACTCCTTTACATTCACAAGTGTGACATCCACAATTCTGAAATTTCTTACCATTAATAAGTCTTGCCTCCTTAATATACATACATGCATTACAATTACCACAGGGAAAAGTTCCCTGCAGTCCCATTGTATGCACAGTTAATTTATTTCTTCTATAACAGCTATGCACCAAGATATCCTGAATGTTTCTACCTGCTTTCAATGAAAATTTTAATCTAAAGATTCTCTTACTTTTTCAAATATTCCTCCTCTAAGATATTCCACTGTTTCTTAAGCAACATTCCACCATTTTCCAAAAATGCTGTATATTCTGTCACAAAATAAATTTTATCTATATTTTTATACTTAAAATTCATCTTTGCCTCACTATCTAGCAATAACAAATCCATTCCATTACTACCATAGGCTTCAACAAACCTGTTTAACTATATTTGCAGGATAGTTCCCTTCTAAAAATAATTTAACTAAATTATTCGCTACTTCAGTATAATCAGCCCATTTCGTACACGCTCTCTTTATAGGAGAAAACTTGCCCAGAGATAACGACTTCATCGCATGTTTAGGGTTATGACTATTTTCATTTACAAAACTAAAACACAGCAGTATCTTTCGCATGCAACTTAGCATACATTTGATTACAACTACCCCATCGTACCAAATCCAAAAACAACATTCCTGTCATTTATGCACTTTGTAGATTTTATACTGAAATCATTGCTAATCTTTTCATAACAATTAAATTCTTTCAATTTTTCTTTTACAGATAAAAATTAAATCATTTATGTATATCTATAATACTTAACTACATTTTCTTTAAAAAAAATAATTACTAGTATAAAACTAAGATTCAACATTCCCCATAAAATATTAGCACAGTTTGTGGCAAAGGGGGCTCCCACTGATGTTCCCTTTATTTGCACATATATCAAAAATGAAAAAAAATATATTACTGGAACTAATCAAGTCCAAAATAAAAAAAAAAAAGTGTTTTATGCATTTCTCCCAACCACTATAATATTGTTTGTAGGCCCATTCTATGCTGTATATTAATACAGAGGTTTTGAACATCAATTGTGAGCCTATAAATATTTATATTTTCACTATACACCAAGAAATTTCTTTATCAATTCATCCACATTTTTAAAATGTGGTAATAAAGTGCATTAAGAACTCATCCTATTTCAAATAACCTGTACACCCTGAAATTATGGGCCATCCAGATAGACATTATCTTTATGTAGCTTAGGTAAGCAACAAAAACAGATATCCTACAATTGGAGACCATTTTTTTTCCATTTGTTTTTCAGTAAGAAATTTCCTCTAGTCAATACATTTTCCAGTTCTAGTCAATACATTTTCCAGTTCTATCTTTGCTTTTATATATTAATTTTTATACGTTTCTCTGTATACTAAATTATCCATCAAATGGTTTATACTCACGCCTCATAATAAAATTCCAATCTCATTAAAACCATGTTGCTGCCCTTATCTGATGGTTTAACTATTACATTATATTGTACAGACTTAATTCCTGCCACTGAGCTTTATTTAAACTATAAAAAAGTCATTCTTATCAAAGTAATTAATGCACTCAAATTATAACTCAATAAGTCATGAAACTTCTGTATTATCTCACTTTTAGACACTGGTGTGAATGTACTTTTTACTTGGGAAACAAACATGTCTAAACTTTTCCTTCAAAGTCACTTTCACAAGTAAAGAAAGAAGAATCAGAGTCCGCAGTCCTTTGAAAGCTACCATCGCTAAAATTACCATATTCATTTACATTCAATCATTTGGAGAAATACTTTCTTAAATGTAACTTACATGGCTCTAAAGGGGTAGTTTACATTATTTGCCGGACTTGTAGATTAAATTACACTGGATAGACCAAAAGAAAGTTAGAATGCAGGAACGTCAATGATATAAAAAAATAAAAGGTCTGATAACCCAGTGGCACAGCATATCAATACCCAGCATGGAGGAAATTTAAATACGATAAATATGGGTAGATTTTTACAAATAAAACCTGCATTATGGTAAAATGGCTTAACAGAAAGAGTTTTAAAAAGGAATACTTTAATTCTTAAATATCAAACATTACTGAACTGTTTTCCTGGCTACTGTTTTAATTTAATTTGATTTTTGAACGTATTAATTGGTTGATTGAATGACTGTTTAATTTATTTAATCCACGTATTTATTGTGAGTAGTATACAAGTAGTTTTTAAAATTTAGTGTTTAACTGTAAAATGCATATATAGCCAAGGCACTAGGATAAAGCTTTTCTGGTAATTTTTTGTGGTGTATATTCATAGGCTTTACAACTGCCTTACAATCTAGGGTTTCATAGACTACAGTACTTTTCCTCTATCCCATAATACACAGTGGCAGAAATTACATCACTAACTTAAAATTACTTACTCTAAGCTACTCAAGCAAAATTACGAGTGGAACCCAGAGTGATGTAACCACCTCCTGCTCGCCCATGAATATTTAAGGCATAAACACTACTTACCACATTTATTCCCCCATATTCGAAAGCAATATTTAAAACTTTCTATTGTTTTAAAGATTGCAAGTTGCACTTTTCTTTTTACCTGCAAACGTGCTCCCATGCATATGTGCCTTAAGACACTCTGTCCTTTAAAAATCATGTTTAACCTTTATGAAGGGTTCAAAAAAGACAATAATCTGACGAATAAAGCAAGCAAACTTGTCTCAATCAATAACTCTCAGACCGACGTGCAACAGTCTGATGTGCTTGGCAGAAATCTGCAGCACACAGAAACCTCAACTATGGCAGGAATCTCATTACAAAAAACATTATGAACTTTTAGAAATGAACTCAAATCTTGAGAAATACAGAATGGGCACTGATAAACTGAAATCCAGCTCTTTATAATACAGAAGCAATTTGACTACTTCTAGGACAGTAAGTGTGGAAGTTTCCTCCGAAGTCAAAATGATAAGTCTACTGTCACACTGAGTACATGAAGAAAGCAGATCCTAGCAAATAAGACCTTGAGAGGGCGGGAAGTAAAAGCCAAGTGTCCACTGACAGTACTTTAAACTTACAGTTAGTCTTCTAGGAATCAGGTCTCTTGCTAGCAATAACAAAAACATTCACAACACATGTAGCAGGTTACATTTCTGCACAAATATGCAAGCTGCATGTGAATGCTGTCAAAACAAACAGGCCCACAATGTAAGGGGTACAAAGCCGTTTAAACCATCGACAATGTTGAGAACGCACAACTTTGCTTTTACTTTCTACATTTATGCAGTCTGCTCATGACATCGCCATACGGTCTAAAAACAGTCACACCCACAATGTCCTGTTAAAAAGATTTCTACTGCCTCCATGCAGTATACTAAAAGTAGCACATATATTGAAGTTATCTGCAACAAAATTTTCCATTAAATTCTGCTGACCGCAAGAGATTCAAATAATTTTAAAATGGCCTCGATCCAAATTAGGCAACAGATTCCCAAATCCCTTTGCCCCACCCTCTCAGGTTATACGCTCTGTGTCAGTAGATGAGCTCAGCTGTGGGCTCATAAATCAGTAAAAAGCAGTTAAAAAGACCAGTCAACTCTTACGTTTGAACAACTTTGCTAGGAAAGTGCTTAAGTTCCAAGTTTTGCATACAATGCTCACAGCCCTTCAACTGCAAATCAGCATACCTCTCAAGTGTACCTCATTTGGGGTCTTAAAAAGTTAGTTCCACATTGAAAGAGTCTGTCACCCATTCAGTGTTTGGAATTTTTTTTTTAAGTGAAATCCATGGTAAATAGAAATTAATCATATTGATTCATTAAAGGATCTTCTTTATAAGCAAAACCAACATAGTTTAACCATCCTATGACCTTCCTAGTTAAAGTTGTTAGTAAGCCATTAGTATGTGTTCCACATTTTACCCATTTGTTCCACATTATGAAGGTGAGTTTTTCTCATTTTGGCGATGGAAGGTTGAGAGCTAAGGCAATCAGTGTGGCATGCACAGTTAAACAGCCGCACACTACAGGTTGCAAACAATATCACAGTCTCAAACACTAAAGGTGGCAAGCATCTGCATTATATGAAATGCTGCTGAATGGCCATCATTCACAGCAGCTAGCTTAGTGCTACCAACAAATATGTATTCGGCATCCAAAACATCCTCTTCGTGAGACATCCATAATCCTTAATCCTAACAATTTTATTCTAACACCATCAGGACAAATTCAAAGTGGAATGGTCACACAACAGTAGCAAATGCAACACCACCCAAAAGTAAACTGCCATTACTAAATTACAAAACTCATACAGATTTCTTAACTGGAATAATTTAGTTCCGTACAAGGCGACAATGTCTAGGATCCATCAGTGATCCACACTTAAGCTACTCACCTGTCATGTGAGGTATCACTTTAGAAAATGCCAGTGGCACTTGGACAGTGAGGGTAGCTGCATTTTCCTACTTCCACTACTTCTGCTCCTTGACACCCAAACTACAGTGAAAGTAGACCGAGTTACAGAACAAATTAATTTACTTACTACTCCCGAGGGCAGTTATTAGTAGCACCCACCTTCTCTCCTCCCTGCAAACACAGTCATCAGTAGGTATCCATTCATCTTTAAAGGAATAGGATAAGTTGGCTAAGGATTAAGGACAACCTCAATCATGGTCAGTGGAAATTTTAAAATTCTGCAATAAGCTGGCGAAAATGCAAAAGAAATGGGTGCAAACAGACACCTGTTGCCCTCAATCTGTGGTCAAAGTAGTACTTAACCATCAGGACATTATCAGTCTATGGCTGGTGTTAGAAACAGTCTCCAGGGGACAGCCAGAAGAAAATGTTGCAACTTCCTTTCTGAAAGCATAGGAATGCTGGCACCAAGAAGACAGTACAACTGACTTCAGAAGCAATGCTTCTAACAAGTCCTGAAAGGATCAGGGGTGGAATCATCATATAAAAGTCTTCCAACTGTTGTCAGAAAGAGGATCCAACATAAAAATATTACGCAATACAAACGTGAAACCGCTACTATAGTTTATGCATCTTCCATTACAGGCCAGCTGTTGTACCTAGTTTGAACTAACTGCCGCAGCTTTGGGGAGCTTGGAGAATCTCCTAACAAAAGTCAGACAGCTGTGGATTATTACAAACTACAGGTGAATTTACCTGTAATACTGCATATTAAGTTAACAAAAGCTTCCAAACAATCTGCTATTGTTAAGATGATCATAAAAATGTTTCATAAATACATGCAATAAACAATGTACATGACAAAACAGATGTCACTTTACCTCACTGTAAAACTTCCTTTCTGTAACGTAAACTTTCTAGGTATCAACACAACAGAGCAAATTTCTAAACCAAACACCTCAGGCAAAACTGTATCTGCTTTTCATAAACAAGCCAAATCCCATAATGAAAGTACATGTAATACACAAGGAATTCCGGTGCTGGTGGAGTTCCTTTTTTTTGTTGCCTGCTATCTTTTTCTCAGAGTCCTTGACAATGATTTGGACAGACTATGCAATGCTTCGTTCTGCTCATTAGTATTGCATTAAATTCTGTCAGAATATTCCTGCTGGCTTTGGTTCTTTTTACAGATCTCATACTAGGAAGCAGTTACACAGAAATTGAGGTGTGTGCGTGTGTGTTCAGACCAGCACACCAAGAGGGACAGCTAGAAACTCACTGTAGCCCTGGGATCAGAGTTAGGACAGTTCTGATCAGAATAACTGCATGAAATATCTTGCTGTACTATACAACTGAGGTTATGATAGTGAGACAAGAAGTGATCATCCCAGTATCAGCATCTTCTCTACTACAACGGCACGGCCTTAACTCTGTCGCTCATTACTGTCTCACCACTGCAAGTGGAGAACACCCTAGTCAGAAGTTGTTTGATAAGCAGCATGTTTAAGTGCCCTCTCTGTACAGCCTACGTGAAATCTAATCTCTTTTTTGAAAGACAACCCTTGTTGAGGGGGGAATCTTTCAAAAGATATTGGCTAAAAAAAAAAAAAAAAAAAAAAAAAAAAAAAAAAAAAAAAAACTGTAACCTTTCGCTCCTCGGTCTTAGTTTCATTGTTCAGCTAAAAATCTGTCACACTAAAATTGGCATCTGTGTTGTCCAATGTCATTATGCATCACGAATGGGTCTTTGGATCCCAATCAGACATTTCTTCCAGACGTACAATTCAAAACTCAAGCTTCTCCCTCTCCCATAATGTCTCACTCCTCATCGCGCTCTCAGATCGAGTTTGCTGCCCTTTCCTACATGCAGTCAGAACCATAGTACTAGACAGACCGAGAGAAAGCAACCAACCGGAGCCCAAACTAGGGAATAGTGCATTCCCTTATCCTTTGTATACTGCTCTCAGCTGTAAAGGTAAGGTAGGATGTGATTCATAATGAAAATTGGACAACACAGATACCAAGTTATGATAAAGTACATAACCTCTAATCTTATGTCCATTTCATTGCATCACAAATGGGTCAGAGTCCCCAGCTACACAAACCCTGGGAGGACCTCAACGAAGGATATGCCTGAGCACCATGGAACCAAACGATGCTCTGTTTCTGGAAATAATGTCCAACTTGTAAGGAGATACAAAGGTATGAGCTGTGGACCAAGTAGCTGCAGTACAAATTTCATCAACAGGAGTCCTTGCAGAGAAGGCAGAGAGAGTAGACATAAACCTTGTGGACTGAGTTTTAACTGGACAGAGAAGTTGCTTGTCTTTGTTGAGAGTAAAGTGTAGAAATACAATCCATAATCCATTTGGCTAAGGTGATCTTGGATACAGCTTGACCCAACCTATTTGGAGAAAAGTCAAGTCAATGAACAACTGTTCAGATCTCCTGAGAGATCTAGTCCTGTGCAAGTAAAAATGCAAATGTCTGAACATCAATGAATGCAGCATGTATTTGCCTTTATTAGAGTAACTGGGAAAAAAACAGACAAGTGAATAATCTGGTTATAGCTTCCTCTGAAGCAATCTTTGGTATGAAGGATGTACTCCATCTCTGAGGAAAGATATATGGTGGTTGACAGGACAGAGCTTGCAATTCTGATGCTCATCTAGCTGAAGTAATGACCACTAGGAAAGCAGTCTTCCAAGATAAAAATTTTAACTCATATGAGCTAGCAGGTGCAAATGGTTTCTGGGCAAGTCCCTGAAGTACCAAGGCGAGATCCCAAGGAGAGAAAGGATCTTTTATCAGTGGCCTGAGATTAAAATAACCCTTTCATAAAAGTCTGACAGTTTTCAGTCTGTTTCCACTTCTAGACTATCATTCTTCCCCACAAGGAAATTCGTGACAGCCACCAGTTGCAACTTTAAAAGTAGAAAAACTAGCTCATGCTGGAAAAGTGAGCCAAGAAACATAAGGATATCTGGAACTGAAGCAGAAAAAGGGTCAATATTCCTCTAAGAAACCCAAATGGAAAATCTCTTCCATTTATAACTATATACTTTCTTGGTGGAGGACTTCCGAGAACCACGAATAATTTTTCGAACCGGCGAGGCTAGCCTGGACTTCTGGAGAAACCAAATAGCTAGATTTTCAGGATCAAAGACTGGAAATCTGGCGTTCTGACAGATGGGAAATCAGACTCTGCCTGGGATCCAGTATCCATGGAGGATATCTGCTGCGAGACTGCAGGAAGGGGAACCATACCTGGTGAGGCCAGTAAGGGGCAATAAGAATTAGATTGGTCTCCAACCTGCTGGCTTTCTGTAGAACTTTAGGTATTAGGGGAATAGGAGGGTAAGCACAGAGGAGACCCGGGGGCCAATCATAGACTAGAGCATCCCTGGGCAACTCCCCCAAGGGGGGATCAGTGCAAAGTACTTGTTGCATTTGTTGTTTACGGGAGAGGCAAAAAGGTCGCAGCAAGGCTGGCCCCAATGGCTGAATATTTGATTCACTACTGACTGGTTCAGAGACCACTTGTGTGGACTTGAGACTGATTTGCTTGGTCTGTCCGCCAGAATGTTGAAATCCCCTGGGATGTGCATTGCAGTGAGAAAGCAGTTTACAGAAATCACCCATTCCCAAACCCTCATGGCCTCCCTGCAAAACAGGTATGAACAGATTCCCCCTGCTTGTTGATGTACCAAATCACAGACACACTGTCCATCAGAACTGCAATTGTCCCCAGGGGAAGCAGTAGTGAAAGGCTTGCAACATGAGAAACACCGCCTCCATCTCCAGTGCATTTATGTGCAATTTGATCTCTGTCATGGACCACATGCCTTGGACCATCCTACCCTGGAAATGCCCCCCCCCCCCCAACAGGCCAGCATCCGTGGGCACTGTGGCCATAGGAGAGGGAAGAATGAAAGGTCTTCTGAGATGAAGGTTGCCTGTAAGGATCCACCATTGTAGATGATGCCTGCAAATCACAGTTAGCCTGACTGGGGTTGACAACAGATGGCACCGAATAGAACATTGTACTGCTATGGCCCACTGGAGAACTCACATGAAGAACTTGGCTAGGGGTACTAGAAGAATGGTGGCTGACATGTATCCTGGGACATAAGAATCAGTCGAGTTGGCGGTGTTGGGGGGTTTAGCAAAATGTGAACCTGCTGTCTAAAGGACCTTGTTCTCTGGAAGGGGTAGAGCTGTTATCTGTGTGATTGTGTAACTGTGTCTCTATGAATTCGATATCTTGTACAGCAGCCATCTTAGATTTTGCTGTGTTCACTGTGATTCCCAGGCAATGGAGCAGGTGCAACATAACCTGGACAGCCCGAAGCAGTTGATGCCTTGTAGGTGCCGTTAGAAGCCAGTCATCAAAAACACCTGGAATCCTTGCAGATGGAGGTGAGCTGCAAATTTATGGTGAACTCCTGGGGGGGGGGGGGTTAGTGGTGAGGCCAAAGGGCAGTGCTCTGAATTGGTAATGATTGGCCCCTAGCCTGAAGCGCAGAAATCTCCTGAAGCAGCCATCTATTTTGATACAATAGTATGCGTTCTGGAGATATATAGAGCACATCCAGTTGTCCTTGTGCAAAAGCAGCAGGATGGACTGTACTGTAACCATGTGGAACTTTGACTTCTTTACAAATAAATTCAAACTGCTCAGATCCAAGATGGGTTGAAGGTCCCCTGTCTTCTTTGGCATCAGAAAGAAGTGTGAGTAAGTTCCACATTCTAGTTGTTTAGTTGGGACCTGCTGGATGACTTTTGTCTAGAAGTTTTTAACCTGCATAAAGACACTCTCCATCTGACTGGGTGGCATGGCAGGGAGATGCATTTCTGAAATGGGAAGAGAAAGGGAAAAGGGAATATAGTAAACTCTGGAAATTATATTTAACACCCAGGCGTCGCTAGTTATGCTCATCCAGACTTATGGGTGTAATGAGAGTCTACCCCTGACTGCCTCCAGAGTAGGACAGCCAGGCAGCGCTTCAGGAGTGGTGAAAGGGCCTGTCAGAGAAAGTTTGCCTGAAGCCCTGATTTTGTGGACCCCCTCTCCCTCTGGGGCGACATTTACCATGGAATTCTATCCCTCTGCCTTTAGAAGAGGAGTCATCTTGCGAATCACAAAAAGGCCCTTGGGACTTATGAAACCACATCTTCTTCCCACTCCGTTGGTTCCTGGAGAGGGTCCATTGGAGTGAAGAAAACTTGATCCCTATGGCAGATAAAGTCTTGCCTTCCTGTTCGCTGCAGGTGAGAGTCTTTTACAGACAGTCCATATAAAGAGGAACAGACAAAGGGGGCATTGATAAACAACACCTTAAAGGGGTCTGCAACCCTCACAGCCTCATCCAGGCATGTCTCCTGAGGGCTATGCCTGAACCAGTCACTCATGAGGTACCTTCCTCAGCGTGGGAGATTAACGTCATCAAGGAGTTAGCAATGGAGGACATAGTGGTTAGCTGTGGAGAAACCTTTTTAAAGTCTTCCTCAGACAGTGACTGCATCAGAGGGGTAGAGGTTTCCTTAATCAGATCTCTCTGAAGGCATATGATATGCGTCAAGTAACTTAATGCTCTCAGCGTTAAAGTGGCTGAGGCATGCACACACTTCCCATGCCTGTCCAAAAGTCAGATTCCTTGTATGGGGGATGAACAGTGGAGTTCTGCTCTGCAAGCTCCTTATTGGTGGCTGCCAACACCACAATGGCATCAACTGGGACATCTTTACTCCAAAAAGAAAGAGTGGTCACTGGGGGTACCAAGATATTTGTCTGTGCATTTGGGAACTCTATCCCTGGTGTCAAGCTCCACGCCTGGAGGGTGATCAGATCAATGAGCTCGTCCACCAAGGGGGGGTCACCCAGGATGTAGGCAGGCCCATCTCTAATGCCTCTAGGAACGGAAGACCATCCACCTCTTTGCTTCAGAATTTTTACGATATCCCTGAAGAAAATATCAGGTGGAGATCGGGGGATACTTGCCCTTCATCAAAATCGGTGACTTTGATCAAGGACTCCAAACGGGAGTCTAGGTGATTCCTCTTGCACCAGCGCTTCCTAGGAGCCTCCTCGGCGGGGTACTCAGGAGAGAACATGGAAGACAGGGGGAACCCTTGCTGAGGGGGTAGGGCTGGAAGCTTTCCAGGAGGGGCTGACCATGGATCAGACAGATGGAAGCAAAGCCCTGATCCTGAGGGGAATGGGTAGGGCCCTGGTGGAAGAGGGACCATGTCTCAAGGTGTGGAGAATGCCCTCTCTGCTACCTGGAAGGCCGAAGATGCCAGGAGAACCTACCCTCCCACCCCAGGAGCCAAAGGAGAAAAGGACAAGGTTATCACAGATCCAACACGTCCAAAAGGCACCAGCCCTGAGCTGTCAAGGTCGAGGCCCCCAGTGGAAGGGATGGCTCTGCAAAGGGCAGAGCCAAACCAGTCCAGAGGACCCAGCACCAATATCGCAGATCCGGGACCCACTCTGCTCTGACAGAATTGGGGCCGAGCCAGTCAGGGACACGGTTGGGAGTCGAAGAAATGGATATCCCCCGTGCTCCAAAGATGGCCCACTCAGTAGTGTCAGGCCTGGCAGCTCCAAAGCCGAAGGTCATACTGGGGAAGTAGGCTGTAGAATCTGGGTTGGTATTCTCATGAATCCAGCAAGAGTCTGAGAAAGCAGGATCCCCAGCTGGATCTGGGCTTTGAGAAAACTCATCATCCCATCTATATCAGAGTGGGACAACTGAGAGGATCTAGAGGAGATAGAGGAATGGGTCAACCTGACTGGCGACAGAAGAGGGAGATTTACTCCAACTTGGAGTACAGCTCCAGGACTTACAATCTGGGCATGTCTGACCCAAAGGAGTCTGCTCTGGGGATGAGGTGCTGTGGATCTGAATAGTCTTCAGTGGCTCTGACTGCTCAGACCTGAAGTCTGAGGGTCCAGCTGAGAGGTCAGTTTGGTTGATGCCAGCTCTATTAGATCCAAGATGGCCTCTTGGATCCAGAGAGAAGCGGGAGCAGGAGGGATCAGAGGAAGATGGACCCAAGAGCCTCCTGTGATTCTCAAGAGCAGCTGATGTCCCCTGAGAAACTGAGGGGGCATACTTCAAGACAGGGGTCTGGGCTCCAGAAGCTGGGAGAAGACCTCTCAATACAAGTTTATTTAGTCAGTGAGGGCCTGAGGATTGAAAGCCAAAGGCAGATACTTTATGGCATCTCCAAGTGCCCCGGACCCAAGCAATACACAGACTTCTTGTGGCCATCCAACTGGGGAATCGTATGCCCACAAGAGGCACACCTCTTAAAACCAGCGGGTTTGCCAGAATCTGCCAACTTGTCAGACATGCTTAATACCATAACACACACACACACACACACACACACACACACACACACACACACACACACACACACACACACACACACGATACTCTAAGCTATTCAACTAAAACATACAGGAAAAGTTTTTTTTTTTTTTTTTTTTTTTTTAAGTGAAAGGAAAAGAGAAAGAGACAGCGAGAAAAGGAAAAGAAGAGGCAGAAGGCAGGAAAGAACCCTAACGCCAGCAAAAAACAAACGGATAGGCAAAAGATACCTTAGAGGGAGGGGAGGTTAACACTAAAGATTAAATAAATGCTACAAAACTAACTGGGAGAGAAAAAATAGCTTATAGGGCTAGAAATAAAAGGAAACTTTCACTTAGCTGAACTGAGGCTCTGAACTGTGTCTGTGCTGGAAGGCGGCAAACAAGATCTGAGGGTTTGAAGAGGAGTGAGGCATTATGGGAGATTGAGGAGCTTGCGGCTCAGATTGTATGCCTGGAAGAAATGGCCAAGTTTGATCTGAGGATGGATCCGAAGACCCATTTGTGTTGTATAATGAAATGAACATCATATCCTTTATAATCACTTAAAAGTCAAACTCCAGGAATAAAATAAGCAAGCAATGAAATTACAGATCCAACAGAAGAAAAAAAAAATTACCAGGTGGTTGTTGTGTCTTTCGGCTTTTCCTGGTTAGGGGTCGCCACAGCGGAACTCCGGTCCGCTAATGATTGGCAGTTGATTTTTACATGCTGAGTTGATGGCCCTAGTACACAACCTTCAACGAAGGTACGCCCATTCACGCATGTCTCGACAGTAAATGCTCTAGCTGAGAATCGAACGGGACAACATCTTGCTGTGAGGCGGCAACACTACCGCAGCACCAAAATTACCAGGTAAAGGGCTAAAACAGATGTGGGACAAGAAACAGGAGGGATAGAGAAGCAATAGATAAATCACAATCAAGACAGAATTTTTTTTTTGGTCTCCATCATACTTATCTATACCAACATGTCTCTACCTCACCATTCTGACCAATTAATTTCCTCACTGTTAGCTGTAGCCATATAGTCCAGCCAGGATAAGAGTTAAGATAAGCTCTCATTCACAGCAATTTTTTTTTTAATACCCTGCACTAAAGTATCACCGCATAGCCAGTATGCACAATGCCATCAATGCAGGCAGGCCACAGATCTGGCAATATGCATCCCCGATGCCTGGGACTAGGCTGGAACCCTCAATTTCCTTGAAAGGAGTGATGTGGTAGCAGTACAAAGAATAAAGTAAGGCTATGCAAGGCACTCAAACAGAAGTTATTATGCAAGGCACACACCATCTCAATCTCAAAGGCAAACTCTTGTTGCAGACATAACTATCCTACCAAGGATCTGGATTTCCTTGAAGACCTAAACAAATGCTTGAATATCAGCAATCACAAAGCTAGCTTTCACTGGAGACAAACTAGTAATGTAAGTTAAGATCTTTCTGAAATAGACTGTTGTAAACAACGGATATGGAGAGAAAGAAAGCCAAATCTTTTGTAAGAGAGCATGGCACACAGAATACAGTAGATTCTCAAACACTGGCCAAAAACAAAAAATAAATCATATATATATATATATATATATATATATATATATATATATATATATATATATATATATATATATATACACACACACACACACACACACACACACACACACACACACACATACATATATATACACATATACACACACATTTAAGATCCAGCATAGGCTATCTCTACAGTTGACTAATTAAACTATCCTCCCTTCAAAATGCCCCCCCACCCTAGAAGTAAAGCATCTGTGATTAATGTGGCCAGAGAATTGGTGAGAAAAAAATATATCCCTTCTGTAATTGACAAGAGATGCTATCCACTAATTTATATGATATTTGCAAATCTGTGAGAGAAATTTTAGCATGGGGGGTAAAGAATTGGTGACCACTGGAATGAGTCTTCACTGTAAGACTTTCATGGAGTATTCTCACTAGTGGAACTAAAGTGACATCAGAGGCCATCAGGCCTAACAAATGGAGAATCAACCTTGCCTGTGGATGGAGATGTCGGATTATCGAGAAGCAGCTAGTCTTAAAGACTCTTGTATCTGGGAGTTTGGAAATTTGAAGAACTGTATTGCTATGGCATCTTATAAATTCTATCTGCTATATGGGAATCTGTTAATATTTTGCACAATCCACTGTGAACCCTAATAGTTCTGCAAGGATTGCTATGGCATCTTATAAATTCTATCTGCTATATGGGAATCGGTTAATATTTTGCACAATCCACTGTGAACCCTAATAGTTCTGTAAGATGCAGCAATACTGCCTGTTGTTGTAGCAGCAGATAACTGCGATTAGATGTTAGTACCAATTGTCTAGATATGGGAAGTCCCAGATACCTTGCAGTTGTAGATGAGCTGCTACCACTATCATAACCTTGGTGAATACCCGGGGGGGGGGGGGGGCTGTGGAGAGACCAAATGGCAGTGTTCTGAACTGAAAATGACTGGCCCCCAGTTAGAAATGGGGAAATCTCCAGGATCAACTCTGTCTTTATATGATGGACGGCGTCCTGAAGACCTACAGAGCACATTCCAATCATTCTTAGTCACCAGAGGTAATATGGACTGTACCATGCCCATTCAGAACTTTGTCACAAACTTGCAAACTGACTGAAGTGACCAAGGTCCATAAATAGCTGGGGTCCCCTGTTTTCTTTAGGACTATAAAGAACCTGGAGTAGACTCTGGATCCTAACTGGTCTGGGTGGACCTGTTCAAAGTCACTACTTTTCTAGCAGAGACTTTGGCTGCTGCAGATTCCAACGAGTGGAATACCTGGAATCTTTAATATTTTTTTGTGGGTGGTACAAAAAGGAGATGGTGCAGTACCTGGTAATTATCCTTCGCAATGAAGAATCTGAAGTAATTTTTGCCAGACTTGTGGATGTAAGGTTAAGCACCTCCCTCCTGCCTGTCCCCACAGTGCGGCAGCTTGGTAACCCTTCAGGGAGCAGTAAAAGGGTTTTTCAGTAAAAAGCACCATGAAAACCCAGATTATGCAGAAAGCCCATGCTCCTTTGGAGACGTCCATTAAGTTACCACCCTCTCTGTTGGTGTCTCCAGAAGTGTCTTGGTTAAAACCCTGCGATTTTCTGAACTACTTTTTCTTGCCATCCCTTTGATTCCTGAAATAGAATCTCTGAGGAGTAGAGAAATTGATTCTCATGGCAGACATGGTCTTACCTACCTGCTCACTCCTAGTAAGAGTTTCTTTAACTTTTAGTCTGAATAGGGCAGAGTCATAGAAAGGGGCATTAATAAAAGACGTCTTGAAGCTTGCAGTGAAGTCGCAACGCTGCCTCCAAGCACAGTGAAGCATGGTAATGCCTGTGCCAGCTACTCTTGCTGTACCATCTGCTACATTAGAGAGCAAGCACATGGCTACATTAGAGGTGGATTGTATGGTAGACAATTGGGTATCCACTGTTTTTGGAACACCTAGTGGCAAGTTTCCTGAGAGGGAATTGGAAATCTCCTTGGTCAAGTCCCACTGGAAGAGAGTCATATGCGCAAGCTAGTTCACTGCTCTAAGTGCAAAAGTTGCTGAAAATTAAGTCAGTTTCCCCAACACCCTTGACTCCCTGTTAGGGGGGTGAAGAAAAGAACTCTCTTTGGACAGTTACTTCTTTGTGGCTGCTGCTACTACCATGGCATCTACTGGGCATCCCTTGTCCAGCGTTTCCTGTTCTTTAGAGCCAATAAAATCCTTTCTGGATTTTTGGGATGGGTTCTATCATGTCAGAGGCTTTCCATGTCCTCTGTGCCACGAGATCTACAAGGGCATCAGAAGGGAATCACTCAGGACACAGGTGAGCCAGTTCCAAAAGCTGGTCTTGGGTAGGTATTTTGATGGACCAAACACTCTTCTGCTTCATCAATTCAAGAAGGTCTCTGAAAGGGATGTCTTCCAGAGAACCTTCACCTAAATCATTGTCTTCAGTGACAAGACTGAGGACAGGAGTCTAACTGCTTCTGTTTGCACATCTGTTTCCTAAGAATTTGTCTGTGGCTCTTCTGGAAACAGGTTAGAATCAAACTTGAACTCTGATATCAAGTATCCTTGAATCTTACAGGTTCTGACTGTCCCTGTTGTTCAAAATGAGAGAACAAGTCACAGGATTCACTCAGAGTCGGAGCAGATCCAAACAAGAGACCTGCACCTACCTTCTTGGTTTAGCCAAAGCCCTTTCAACAGCCTTGAAAGCAGATACCACAGTCGGAACAGAGGAAGCATTTTCACTGTTGAAAGACTCAAACTCTTTCTGGCCAGTCAAGGTTGGCTCCGATGATGACCTTGGACCCATACTATCACGTGCTGAGGCCCGAGAGAAAAAGATCTCTCCAAAAACCTTGGAGTCGACTCAACTACTGGGAACTTAACACCAGCACTTTGGTTCAGAGACATATCCTGATCCAACAGAATCATAGTACAGATGGTCAAGGATGTAATCAACGCAGAAGTTTTCTGAGCTGTCTAATCCAACTGAAGTGCACTGGAAGGATTTGAACTGTGGTAACTGGATCCAAAAAGTGAGCTACTTCCAGAGAGAAAAGCAGCTAGGTCACTGGGCCTGTAACCCACAGCTCCCTTTCAGGACAGAGTTATGAGGACTTCCAAGTGGATCGGTGCATCTAAGAACTTCATCATATAGTCACCATCCATTTCAGTGAGACTTCGGTGGATTGGATCAACCTCGATGATGAAGCTATTGACAAAGGCCTGGAAAGAGGTTTCTTCTGCAAAACAGGAGAATGGAGCCAAGGGATCACTGGCTCTGGTGAAAATCTAGCATGAGGAGATAGGAGTTCAGACCCTACTAGTGGATGGATCTGACTGCCTCACTGTTTTAGGCACCAGACCTGAAGGATCAGTTGAATCTAGGGATCTCTTCTTCAATTTTTCAGCTCTCTCTTCTGGTCTTTTTACTGTAGACTTCTTTTCTCTGTTGATTTTACACTTCTCTTTCCTTTTGTTCGTCTTAATGCTGAAGCTGGGCTATATTCAAAAGGCATAGCTAGAGAGGTGGAAGATGAGACCCTGTCTGAGGGGGAAGCCATCCTTTTAAAATAAGGTTCTCTTTCCTGTCTGAACAGCCCTAGACCCAAAAGCAGCAGAAATGTCAGTCAGCCTGTCGTTAGGCAGCTCCTAATTAAGACTGTAGACCTTGAAGGATTTTGTGTCAGCTAGCAAAGCACTTTTTAAAACCTTGAGGTTCGTCTGACATCAGAAAAATTATGACAAGCACAGCAATCGAATTCTGAAAGAAATATCACACTTCTATCTTAACCATTAAGCTATAATATCAAAGAACCATCTGGAAAAACGCACCAAAACACACGTAACTAACCTGAGACTAGTTATAAACCTACAAAATTAAAAAATGATGCAATAACTGCAAAATACACTAAATATCCTTGAAGGAGGAGTCAAAGGTATCTAAATTAGAAAAAAAAAAAAAAAAAAAACAATTTCACTTGCTGTGAAAACTCTCACAGCTCTTGGACGCACATCTAGATGATTCAGGCAGCAAACCAGATCTGAGGTAGATTTAAAAGGAAAAGGAACTATGGGTAGGGGAAAGGATCAGCGCCTCAGCTCCAAAGATCTTAAAAGAAGGTGTCAAGGTTGGATCAAACAATCCAAATGTTGAATTAGATGAAAATAGACCACAGTGGATCTTGCTCTTACAGAGCTTGAAAAATTTTGGGAGAAATAATAAACTTTCAGCAGGGATTACTACTTATAGGACTGGACTTGAATTTGATTTGCAGCAGTGTGGATGTATCTGGAATTTGCATATTATTCCCAAAAGTACAACAACTGGGTTAGGCTAGACAACAGAAATTACATTTCACAGGACCATCTGCATTTAATTGAGAGCTTTGAAACACATCAGATACCTATTTGAGGTCATGCACCAACAACCACCAAATTAAAAATGAAGGGTAATGAAGTAAAAATGAGACTGGCATTTCCCCATCTATCTGTCGAAGAGAGAGGAATTTAAGAAATGGATAGTGGAAATTATTTGGGAGTTATTAGGGAAGACAAAGTTCTTCAAATGTTATAGTCAGTGAGTGGGATAAAATAAAAGTGGAGTTCAAAACTAGGGTAGAAATAAAAAAAGAAATGTGGTTAAGTAACAAGAATTTAGAGGGGCTGACAAAAGTTGAAGTATTGCAAAAGAAGGGGACTCTCACAGAATAAGAAGAGGCGCAACTAGAGAATGCTAGAGAGAAAATAACAGAATACCTGGGTAACATGCATGAGTTTAGAAAGACTGCTGTTAAGCAACTTTCTGATATTAACTTCTACTTCTTTCGGTTTTTCCCATTAGGGATCACCACAGCAGAACAATAGTCTGCAGAACGATTGCCTGTAGAGTTTTACAGTGTCAGGTTGCCAGCCCTGTGCCCAACCTTCCACACTTCCACAGGAGAGACACACTCACACCTAGGGCCAATTTAGAGAGAGTGTCCAAGTCCACCTGCAGCATGTCTTTGGGATGTGGGAAAAAAACACAGCACCCAGAGGAAACCCATGTGACCGCAGGGAGGACATACAGGCTCCGCACAGAAGGCACCCCAGCCAAGAATCAAACTGAAGAACCTCTTGCTGTGAGTCAGCATCAACTACAGAGCACAAAAACTTAGCACAATGACTTGGGCAACAGAAAGCAGAAAAAAGTTGTTGCCAAACATAGGGTGCCTAAAACAAGAAAAAACAGCCAAAGATCCTGTATTTGAGAGGTTTTAGAAATTTTATGAAAATTTGTATTAAATCTCCAGGAATAGATGGCATTTGGTGGAAGTCTGGAAGCTAGGAAGGAAGGAAGCAATAAATGTCTAGAAGGTTTTGTTTAACAGTATGTTAAAAGGAGGGGGAAGAACCAATATCCTGGAAAAAAGCTGTGGGGGCTGTAATACCAAAAGATGGTAAAGACCCATCAGACCCAGCGTCACACAAGCCCATTTCAATTTTAAATCATGTCGATAAAGTGCTTAGATCGATAATGGCTAAAAGAATGGCAAAAGTGTTGCCAAAATTGATAGATGTGGATCAATGTGCATTTGTGGAGGGGAGGCAAACATTTGAGAACATTAACAATGATGATTCTATGGAAGCAGAATTTAAGAAAATACTGCCGTTCATGGGTCTTAATGCAGAGAAAACATTAAAGAGATTAAGCTGTGATTTTATGAGGGGGCATTAGAAGCATTTGGATTCCTTGTTACAATAATAAGGTTAATTTGTAGGATATATGAGGGATCTGTGGCAAAAATCAAAGTAGGAAGGTTCCTCCCTGATCAGCTGTGTTCGAACAGAGGAACCATGGCAGCGGTGTCCTCTTTCCCCTTTATTTGTGTTACATTCAGAAGCATTTGCAAAGAAAATAAGGGACTCAGAAATTCAAGGATATAATTGGAATACTAATGAAACTTGGTTTTATTTGTAGATATTATTTTGTACCTGATAAAACCAGACGAGGACATCAGTGTTGTAGAACATTCTAAGACAGTTTCAGGTATTTTCCGCATGTAAAATTAAAGATAAAACAAAAGCTATAAACTTATGTACCCACAAATTAATTGGTTATTTATGAGGATATGATAAAAGGCCGTATTTTGAAGTATGGGTTAAAATGGAATCTGCTAAGGATATGTGGGAAGAGACAAAAAAAAGATAAGACAAAAACTGAGAAACTGGAAACTCTTGTCTATGGATATGACTAGCAAGTTATAAGCAGTAAAAATGCTTTTAGTCTTATACATGGTCAGGCATATTTTTATCAACCAGAGAAGAATTTGTGGATAGTAATTAAGGGTTTAAGGATTTTATCTGGAAAGGGAACAGGGCAAGTGTCAAGTGGGATAAGATGATCCTTTCAATACAACAAGGTGGTTTAGAATATGAAAGGATATTTTACAGCTACATAGCTAAGACTCTTAGACATAACACAAGCAGAAAGCTACAATTCAAAGTGGAAAGGGATGATGATGAAGCGGGGATATTCAATAAATAGGGAAATAATGGGATTCTGGATGCAGATCCTTAACTCACTCACTTCAATGACGCTCATGAAGTTTACACTGCATCTTCCAGTGGGCGGAGCTTATGACAGAATCAAATCATATCCTCACATTTCAAAAGTACAATTGTGTACACTTACCATAAATGTAGATGTTCGAGTGTATTCACTGTTGCAGTCCTAACAAATAGGTTATCCAGCTCCCGGTGGCCCTCAGTCGGCCAGAATACCAAAGGTAAGTAAAAATGACGTCTGTTATTGTCGGTTGTAAAGGACGTCAGGGCATCCAATACAAAAGGAGGCAGCCGACATCACTTACTCAGTCTTTCTTGCCATAACAGTCAGGAGCCCCCAGAAAATAAGGCTTAAATCAAAAACTAATTTGACAAAAAACAAATTAAGCTTGTACCTTAGGAAAAGAGAATAGGAGAGGACCACAAAAATGGGGAAGGAGGGAGGGAAACCTGGACTGCAACAGTGAATACACTCAAACATCTATATTTATGGTAGTGTTTCACTGCTGCAGTCCTAACAAATGGGTTGATTACCAAAGCCCAGAGATAAAAGGGGGGAGGAACCAACAGCATCAAGGGTTGGAGATAATGCCCTGCAACACCGCAGTGGCAAACCCTGCCCTGGCTCTGGAAAACAGAGGCATATCATAATGCTTTGTGAAAGTGTGAACAGAAGACCATGTGGCAGCCTCCAAAATCCAATGATTAAGAGTCAGGTTGGAAACCACCTTAGGCATAAAGGAGGGATTAGTCCTCAGAGAGACTATCTGCATGGAAAAATAAGAAAAGGCCCCATGGCCATCAAAGCTTGCAGCTCCGAAACCCTCCTTGCTGAAGTTATAGCCAAGAGGAAAGGCAGCCTCTAGCCTGCATTCATTAAGAGAACATTTCCATTTGCCAGCATAGGATTGCCTAGTGCTAGGCCTCATGGCCTCCCTCAGCACGTCAACCACCTGCTGGGAAAGGGAGGAAAAAAGGGAAGGAGTCATACAAATGTGCCATGCTGCCAAATGGAGAGACTGAAGATGAGGATGTAGAATGTTTCCCCTTTCCTAAACCAAAAGATCAGGCTTCAGAGGAAGATGCCAAGGAGGAAGATGGGAGCGACTGCGAAGCAGCGGATACCAATGCTGTCTGGGCCAGTCCGGAGCTATGAGAATAGTCTTTGGACGTTCATCCCCGATCTTCACGAATACTCTGGGAAGAAGAGGAAGAGGAGGGAAGGCGTACACTGATAGCAACGTCCAAGGGAAGGACAGAACATCCACTTTCCAGGCTCTGCTGTGCTGCTGTCTGGTGCAAGAGAGGTAGCAGATGGTTGTCTGGGGAGGAGAAAAGATCCACCTGAGGAGTGCCCCAACATTGAATGATGCTGTAAAAGACTGCTCTGTTCAGCTGCCACTGGTGAGGATCCAGAGTTTGCCTGTTCAAGTGGTCTGTCAAAACACTGAGCCTTCCTGGAAAAAACTGAGCTAGAAGATGCAGGTCCAGGGATGCTGCCATGGACCAAAGATTCATGCTTTGCCTGCACAGGGGGTATGAGCGAGTCCCTCCCTGCTTGTTGATGTACCACATGACCATGGTGTCTGTCCTGACAAGTAGGGTCCATGGAAAAGAAGATGCTTGAAAGCTAGTAAGGCCTGCTGAACTGCTATCAACTCTTTTAGATTTATATGCAGGTGCATCTGCTGGGCGTTCCAACATCCCTGTATGCATCTGCCATCCAGGTGTGCTCCCCAGGCATAGTCCGATGCGTCTGTAGTCAGAACTCGAGTTGCAAGAGGCACCTGAAAAGGCATGCCTTCGTTTTGAAGACAGGCTGTTGCCCACCATAGAAATGCCGCCTGCAGAGATGGAAGCAGAGGAATCATCATATCCAGGTCCTCTGTGTGCTGACACCAACTGTTCTTGAGGTACCATTGCAATTTCCTCATATGCAGTCTTGCATATGGAATCATGAGAATACAAGATGCCATGAATCCCAGAGCTTGCAGGTATTTCATTGCAGTGAGCTGGGACAGGCTTGCCAGTCCTTGAAGTAAACTGAAAGAGTTGTCTGCTTCTCCTGGGTGAGATATATCTGGGCAGCTGTGTTCAGACTCGTTCACAGGAATGTTATCTCCTTGGATGGTACCATTTTCGATTTTTCCACATTGAAAGTGTAACCCAGGGAAGAGAGAAGAGTCTTTACGAATTCCAGATCCTTTAATAGCTGTTCTTGAGAACTTGCTTGAATCAGTCGTCCACATATGGGTAAATCTGAATTTTCTTCTGGCTGCAAAAAGCAATGACTGAGGCCAGGCACTTTGGCTTATCTACTGCTCCCAGAGTCTTCACAAAGGGCAGCACAGAGAATTGGTAATGTTGCTCGCCCACTCTGAAAATGAAGGTACTGCCTGCAACTTTCCCCAATAGGAATGTGCAGATAAGCCTCCGAGATCCAAGGTGATCAGCCAGGAATCTTCTAGAAGTGGTAGCAACTGATGTAGAAGTGAGCATTTTGAACTTTGGAATTACAAGAAAAAAAGAGTTCAGAATGGAAAGATCCAGGATAGGACACCAGGTACCTTCTTTTCTTGGAACTAGGAAAAGCCTAGAATAAACGCCCTGGCCTACTTGCTGAGCAGGGACCGATTCTATTGCTCGCAGATGAGACAGAAAAAATTTGTTTTTCTACTTTTGCCCTTTGGTTTGGAGGAACATCCAGGAATCCCTTGGGAGTTGGAAAGGTGTGCAATGAAACTTGTGCCCTAGGGACACCGTTCTGAGTACCCATCTGTCGTCTGTAGTTGGAAACCAACACAGGTAAACTGCTGACCAGCACTTGTGCATGAAAAGCTTCTGCTTCGGGCTCCGCGGCAAGGAAGACTGAGGAAGTGACGTCGGCTGCCTCCTTTTGTATTGGACGCCCTAACATCCTTTACAACCGACGGCATTTTTACTTACCTTTGGTATTCTGGCCGACTGAGGGATACTGGGAGATGGATAACCTATTTGTTAGGACTGCAACAGTGAAACGATGAACATCAAATGTTTGTATCTCTGAAACCATACAAGTACAAATGCAAAACTCTTCAGCACAAACTATTTTTATAATGGCAGCATTCTTTGGTTTCTAGGTCTTAAACCGAATGTTACAAGTCATAATAAATAAAAGTAAATATTACATTTGTAATATTTTGTAAACAATGCATTTTACTCATCTAAATAAGACCTTTCATAGGAGGCCAAGGAGTTCTGTCTGCACTACTTGTTTGCTGAGATATTTAGAAAAATGTGAATATCTATATAAATTAATATCATAAAAAAGTACAGTTGTGTACACTTACCATAAATGTAGATGTTAGTGTATTCACTGTTGCAGTCATCACATTTGGGTTATCTGTCTGCAGGTAGCCCTCAGTCAGCCTGAATACCAGTCTTGGTATTTCTGCGTCAGATGCTCTTGCTTCTTCCATGACGTCAGGGGTATAAAACATGCAGCCAAAGCCATTACATCAGTTTTTCTTGCCCCAGATGTAAGGAGCTCCCAAAATAGGTAACAATTACATGGTATGGAACACGCCATCAAAAAGCAAATACCAATGATGTAAGACATGCCAAACAAAAAATGATAGGTAGAAGTAAAGAGAAGTCAGGGGGCTGGAGGAGGTAAGGACTGCAACAGTGAATACACTCGAACATCTACATTTATGGTAAGTATACACAACTGTACTATGTTCTTCGTGTTTCACTGTTGCAGTCATCACATTTGGGTTGATTCCCAAAGCTGAGGATGGGTGGAGGTATTTAAGAAGCATTAGGGCTGGCAAGCAGGCCCTGTAAGACTGCTGTGGCAAATCCAGCTCTGGATTTAGAAAAGATAGGCAAGTGGTAATGCTTAGGGCGGCCACGGTGGTGCAGTGGTTAGCAATGTCACCCCACAGCAAGAGGTTCGCTGGGTCGATCCTCGGCTGGGGTGCCTTCTGTGCGGAGTCTGCATGATCTCCCTGTGGTCGCGTGGGTTTCCTCCGGGTGTTCCGGTTTCCTCCCACATCCCAAAGACATGCTGCAGGTGGACTGGACACACTAAATTGGCCCTAGGTGTGAGTGCGTGTGTGTGTGTACCTTCTGTGGAAGGTTGGGTGCCGGGCTGACAACTCTACACTGTAAAACTCCACTGCCAATCATGAGCGGACAGATGATCCGCTGTGGCAACCCCTAACCGGGAAAAAGCCGAAAGAAGAAGGCGGCAAGTGGTAATGCTTTGTGAAGGTGTGTACAGAGCTCCAGGTTGCAGCTTCCAGGATGTCCCTGGTAGTGACTCCCCTGAGAAATGCTGTAGAGGTTGATGTAGCCCTAGTGGAATGTGTTCTGATCCCCTGTGGGGTAGGTTTCCCATGGTGTTTGTAGCAGAAATGGATGCAGTGTGCTATCCATTTAGAAATGGTTTGCTTTGAAATGGCCTTGTCCTCTGCCCCTGCAGCAAAGCTGACTAGCAGCTGGTCAGATTTTCTGAAAGGCTTAGTCCTGTCCAGACAGAACCTAAGCTGCCTATGCATGTCCAGGGAGTGAAGGATCCTTTCCCCTTTATTCTGAGGATTATGGAAAAAAGTTGGCAAATGAAAGGATTGTTTTAAAGCTACTCTACCTTGGGCATAAATGATGGGTTAAGTCTTGAGAGAAACCATGTCCACATGAAAGATAATGAAGGGTTCCATGGCCATAAGGGCCTGTAATTCAGACACTCTTCTTGCTGAAGTGATGGCTAGAAGTAAAGCTGTTTTCCATGAGATAAATTTTAACTCTGCTGTAGCAGCAGGTTCAAAGGGCGGAAGTGTGTGCTTTTCCAATACAAAGTTAAAGGTCCCAGGCTGGAGTGGAAGCTCTTCTGGGGGGGCTGAAATTTTTGGCTCCTCTCAGGAACTGTTTGACCAGAGGATGAGACAATAGGGGTGTCTCAGTATTATAATGAGCTGAGATGGCAGAGGGATGAATCTTAACCGAAGAAAAGGATAGGCCTTTGTGGAGCATTTCTGTTAAGTAATCTAGTATACGAGGTAAGCTGGGCACAGTTGTCTCCATTCCCTGAGTGTGGTTCCAGGAACAGTATCTTTTCCACTTTTCCGAATAGGATTTTCTAGTACTAGGCCTCCTTGCCTCAAGGATGACATCCAGCACCTGTTTAAATGAGGGTTGCTGGTGATGAGTTCAGGGGATGAGCCAGGCTGCTAGGTTCAGGGTCTGTAGCGGAGGTTGCACAATCTGGCCCTCCTGTTGGGACAGTAGGGAAGTGGTCTAATTCAAGTGTCATGGTAGCACTACTGTCAGACTGCGCAAAAGAGGGTACCAGTGCTGGCGTGGCCAGTCTGGTGCAATCAGGATTGTCCTTGGCTTGTCCTGTTTGATCTTTAGTAGAACCTTCAAGAGGAGGGGCAGAGGGGGAAAGGCATAGATTGAGAAGCTTTCCCAGGTAAAGTACAGGGCATCCACTTTCCAAGCTTGGCTGTGGGGAGTTCTGGTGCAATATTTGCTCATCTGATAGTTCTGAGGGGAATCAGAGGTCTACCTCTGGTGCCCCGCATCTGTGCCTCAAAAGCCTGAATATTTTGGGTTCCAGTTTACACTCGTCTGGGTCCATTAGATTTCTGCTTAAGTCGTCTGCCAGTGAATTTAGTTTGCCTGGCAGGAATTGAGCTTGCAGGTGCACTTGGTTGCTCAAGGCTGTGCTCCACAGAGCCATGGCTAATCTGCAGAGTGGGTAGGAATGGATTCCCCCTGCTTGTTTATGTACCACATAACTGTGGTGTTCTGTCTTTACCAATAGTTGTCCTGGAAGAATAAAGCCTTTAAAGTCTGTCGGAGCATTCTGGACAGCTAACATTTCTTTTTGATTGATATGCAGGTGCATTTGCTTTGGGCTCCATTTGCCTTGAATGCACTGTCCTGCCATGTGAGCCCCCATACATAGTCTGATGCTTCTGTTAGGGTTTGGGCGGCAGGGGTAGAGTGAAAGGGAGTTCCTTGTTGTGGTAGCAGGCCTCTGCCCACCAAAGGAACTCTGTCCTTAGGCAAGGAATCAGTGTTTCCAGGTCCTGAGAATGTTGACACCAGAGACTTTTCAAGTACCATTGAGGTTTCCTCATATGCAGTCTAGCATATGGAATTAGTAGAATGCAAGAGGCCATGAACCCTAGGGCTTGCAGTATTTTTCTTGCAGATAGCTGGGTTTTGGTAGCCAGTAGATTGAAGTAGTTTGTCAAATAAATTTGTTTTTCTGGAGTGAGGAATGCCATCTGGGAAATTGTGCTCAAGCTTGCTGCCAGGAATACAATCTGTTGGCTGGGTACCAGATGTGATTTCTTTTTATTGATGGTGTACCCCAGTGAAGTTAGAAGTCTCTTTACAAACGTCAGGTGCTGATGTAGCAATTCCTGACTGTCCGCCTGAATCGAGCAATTGTCCAAGTATGGGTAAATTTGAATTCTTCTCTGCATGCAATATGCAATGGTTGGAGCTAGGCATTTTGTGAATACCCTGGGCAAAGTAGATAAGCCAAAGGGAAGTGCAGAGAACTGATAGCACATAGAGCCTGCTCTGAAACGTAGGTATTTCCTGCAAGATTCCCTTATGGGGATGTGCAGATAAGCTTAAGTCTAGGGTGCCTAGCCAGGAGTCCTTAGCTAGCATAGGAAGCAGCTGTTGGAGTCTCAACATTTTGAATTTGGAACCACCAGAAAGGTGTTGAGAATAGACAGATCCAGGATAGGACGCCAAGTGTTTTCTTTTCTGGGTACCAGAAACGGTCTGGAATAAAAACCTTGTCCCCTTTGTTCTGCTGGGACAGGTTGAATAGCCTTGATACTGAGAAGAGAAAGTACTTGTTTTTGGGCCTCGGCCCACTGGTTTGGGGGGAGGTCTGGCCATCCGCTTGGGGTTGGAATTGAGTGGAAGTGGAATCTGTATCCCTGGGAAACATGTTTAAGACCCATCTGTCCTGGGTAATGTACTCCCAGTTTTTGGCATGCAGGGCAAGTTTCCCTCCTAAAGATGCAAGTACTTGGGCAAGGATTGGAAAAGATTGGAAGAGTTACGGATAAGTCATTGTGAGATTTTACCATAGGATGGCAGCTTACTACTCCCTGTTTTAGAGGAGGGAGCACTCCATTACTTAGATATCTGCATATCTGAGACTGTAGTTTTGGTGGTCTGCTGCCCCTAGGTTTGGACTGAGAAGGTCTGGGAGGGACTGGAAAAGACCATTTTTTAGAAGGACAATGCCTACTAAAATCTAGGTGGCCGTACCTCTAAGAAATCTTTAACAGTTTGCATAGATTTAGCTTTTTCCGCCATCCTTTTGAGGACGACTTCTGTTTTATTGCCAAATAGACGCTCTTGGTTTAATGGCACATCTAGTAGTTTTGCTTTGACGTGGTCTGGCAAGGTTTGTTCTTTAAGCCAAGCATGCCTTCCAAGAACAGACCCAGTGAAAGCAGCCCTGCAAGATGTTTCTAAGGCATCAAAACCACATTGTAAAGTATGTTTACCAACTTGGTTAGCAGAATGCAATAACTCTTGTAAATCTTTATGTTCTGCACAATCAGGAATCAACATAATTTTCTGTTTAATTCGTTCCATAATATGTTGCTAACATTTTAACATATGAAACTGGCAATTTAAAGCCCTAATGGCAAGAGTAGCAGAGGTGTATACCTTCTTACCCAATCTGTCTAAAGCCCTGGAATCCCTGTCCGAAGGGATAGGAGTTTTGGCTGTTGTAGCCTTAATGCCTTTAGGTCCCTGGGAAATGGACTATGGCTCAGCAGCAGGATTCTTAAAGAGGAATTTGTGGGAGTCAGGTACTCTATAGTACCTGTCAGGCTTCCTGGGTACTGGAGGCAAAGTATCAGGGGTAAGGCTGGATTCCAAGAAGACATCATCTACAATTTCCAGAAGAGGAGGGATAGAGGCCTGTGCTGAGGCAAGTTTAAAAATTCCCTGAGTCTCTTTTTGGACAGAGTAATCCTGGCTCTCCCAGCAGAAATGCTCTCCAAGGGTATGCAGAGTTTCACCAAAAGAAAAATCTTCAGGTGTGGAAGCAGAGGGAATGGAATCCTCTGCATCAGAATCCTCATAGGTAGATAAGGGTAAGTGTCCTGGTAATCAGAAGGATCAGAGTTATCAGACTCATGATCTGAAGAATCAGAAGGAAAATCAGTTCTTGGTCTTTTTGAGGGGGGAAGGCTGACTTCCCCTAATTAAAGTAATAAGGTCTTCAGCCATTCTAAGCATTTGTTTTTGTGGCATGTGGGCCTTAGAATGCACTTTGGTCGTCCGTTTCCTAGGCATAGTGAGAACTCTAGGCCTGAGAAATTCAATATTTTTGGTTTGAAATGAAGTTGTCGATTTAATAAGAAAATTGAAGGCCTGAATACACTCAGAAGCCGGTGCCTGCACAGCGGCTCCGGACCCATCCAAGGTAGAGACATCTGCAGGTTCCATAGTCGAAGAAGCATCTTGCGGCATACTGGACTCAGAATGGGTCTCAGCAGAGGCCTGCGAATCTGTGGAAGCGGGTATCAGAGGCTGTGAAAGCACCTCACTGAGTACCGGCAGACTGGTGACTAGCTTAACAGTAGCGTCATCGGCAGTTTTGGACCTATGCTGTCTGTCTGTCTTTATCCTTATGTTTTTCCAGAAGATCGGTAGTCGGATGGCTTACCGAAGACATTTCGGAACACGGAGATAGAGAGCAAAAGAATTTATCATCAAAAACAGCCAGACAAAGAATAGTTCAGGTGTTGAACATGGCACAAAACAGCGAGAGACGTCGTGGTCTGGGCCTAAACAGGTGACGCAGTAAGAATGAAAATCTCCGTGAGGCATTTGCTTTCCACAGGAAAGACAATTATTAATTTTATCTGACATCGGTTAGAGCAAGAAGAAAGGATACGCAACGGGGTACTTATCTTTTAGTAGACTTCAGGTCTGAAACTCGAAAGATGAAAATTTCAGGAGGCAGCCGACTTGGCACTTGTGAACTGCTTCTGCTTCGGGCACTGCACGGCAAGAAAGACTGATGTAATGGCATGGGTGCATGTTTTATACCCCTGACGTCATGAAAGAAGCAACAGCATCCGACACAGAGATCCCATCCGTTACTCCGTCCGACTGAGTACTACCTGCAGGCAGATAACCCAAATGTGATGACTGCAACAGTGAAACACGAAGAACATAAACAGTTAATATATACTCACCTGCAATAGACAGAGGTCAAATATTAATGCTGATGAGTTTGCCATTATGTAAGCTTTAAGATGAAATCTTTTAAAACCTTGTATATAGCATGGTTTTGGAATTACTGATGCATATATGAATAAGCAATATTTGACACCTTGAGGCATCAGCAGGAGTTAACTGGGGATGCAATTGAAGGCATCACTCGGATGTAATGAGTTAAGGAGAACAATCATGCAGGATACATTCATAAAGTAGCGGAATGTATTCTTGGAGCCAAGACAGCACAGAATGGAGAAAAGGAGGCTGCCGATAGAGATGACTGAAATTAAGAGCATATAGAATAGGCAAGCGGGGGCTGGAACTTGCTGCAGAAAACTGGCAAAGGAATCAAGGTACTAGTAAACAATTAGTGGGGGAATATAATGGGAAGAGGCCAAGAAGGCATCTGGACTGCAAGCTAGCGACTGCCATCCCTCTCAGGGATTGAAGGAGTACAGGCAAAGAGAAAGGGATACGGGAATTCTAAGAGAAAGACCAGCACTGTTGAGAGTTTTTAGTTGAATCTAGAACAAAAAGTGCTGGCAAAAATGGATAATTAATAGGACATACAAAATATTGCCTGATAACTATAGGAATCAGAGGATGTTAAAAAAGATTGAGGAGAAAGATCAGATAAGCAATTCACAAAGAAACGAAGGGAAGGCATTTACGGGCTGGAAACCAAAGCGGAACTGAAGATAAAACAAGATAAAAACCCAGTAAAACTAAACACAACCAAGGCAAGGCTCCAGACAAGAAATTAGCTCTTTCATTCTTTTTATTCCAACAAGAACTTCTTCAGAAACACAAACAGGATCCAACACAGACTTTAAAAAGGCCGCATACAAGACCATGTAATCAAACTCCACCAATAGTGACATGAAAGGAAGTGAAATTAACTCAAAATATTCATTAAATAGATTTAAAGCTATATTAAGCTAAATAGTGAATTTACTTATAAATAGTATATAAAAACATGAAGACTTAACAATATTTAAGTTATTAAATTCTGGAACACTAAAAAAACTTTAATATTAATGGTCTCATTGAGATCAGGGGCACGATCATCCCTTAATCTGTTCTACCAGCTAATTTCTCGATATTCCAACAGAATTTTAAAGTTCCCAGCAGATTTGTCAGCACAAAGTCAATTACAGAAATAAAAAAAAAAATTGAAGTCAGTACAATGTGCAGTATGTTTGGTCAAAGCATTAGTGTGGGCATCAATCTTAATGGCCAATACATGCTCATAAAGTCTTCTGTTTAGGCATCAAAACCCTGCATCGTTTACAATGTCTGCAGCTGACAAAGTGAAGGCTAAGGTAGCCTTTCACTTAAAATGTTCAACACAGAGTTCCCTAAGACAATCTTCCAGTTTTCCTGGCTGGTTCTCTTAATAAACTATGCTCAACATCGAGTTCCCCAAGATAATCTTCCAGTTTTCCTGGCTGGTTCTCTTAATAAACTATGTTCAACACAGAGTTCCCCAAGATAATCTTCCAGTTTTCCTGGCTGGTTCTCTTAATAAACTATGTTCAACACAGAGTTCCCCAAGATAATCTTCCAGTTTTCCTGGCTGGTTCTCTTCATAAACTATGTTCAACACAGAGTTCCCCAAGATAATCTTCCAGTTTTCCTGGCTGGTTCTCTTCATAAACTAGGTTTCATTACAAACAGGAATGAGGAAAGCAAGTCTGTAGGAGCACCAAGAACCCATCTGAACACTCATCAAATCTTGACTGGTTGGTGATGTCAGGTGGTGCCCATCCAAAATAGGTACTGCCTTAGATGTTCTCAGAGTCCCAGAAATTCACTTTCTATTGTTGCCAATCAGTCTGGATCATACCCTTGGGTCTATAAAAAAAGCCTTTAACTTAGAAAGTATGTGCAAAAAAGTAAACTGTTCTGTAGTCAATCTGCTTAATCTAATCATTTGTCCCTCTTCATGCATGTGTGGGGTGTAGGTGGCCTCTGTGGAGATGCTGGTTTACAACAGTCTCCTTTCTGAAAATTTTACTAAGAAATGGACCAGATTCCTTACTAAAGGTTAAACTGAGGTCAAGGAAATTAACTGTCACCAAACCCACTCATAGCAAAGTGTAGAAAGTTAGTGCTGTTATTCACATGAACAGCATAAGATTGACATTCTTCTAGACTACCACCCCACAGAAAAAAAAGATCTATGCATCTGTGGCTGAGAGGTGCTCCTTCAGAAATCTTTCCTCCCACCTGGCCATAACCAAACTGGCAAAACTGAAGCTACTAGCTCCCATGGCCACTCCAGATGTCTGTTTAGAAAACTTGCCTAAAAAACTAGTTGTTATCTAAGATCAAGTCTATAAGGGAACAAACAGTATATATTTTGTCAGAAGTTGCATGACCGCATAAATATTCCCTTAGACACTCTACCAACATCTTGTGGAATGCAGGTATACAGGGAGACCACATACAGTATGGCAAAGCAAAAAAATGGTTCCTCCGTATTGAAGCTTTTCAACAGGGTTAAAAGATGCCAGCAGTCCCTTAGATAGTATCATGAACTCAGCCACAGGGTTCAAAATGTGGTTTAAAAAGGTTGAAACTGGTTCAGTCTTGCAAAAGACTGCAGACACAATAGGTCTAAATGGAGGTTTATTCCTGTTTTTTGTGTATTTTAGGAATTCCAAAAAAGTGTGCCATTTTCAGAAAGTCCACCTGAAGAAAAACAAGTGTCGTAACCAAAATTGTCCTGAATAAACATGTCAGACAAAATGTGGTCTATGGCAGAAAAACGTCTAATAGTTTATTGATGTTTATGCGTAACAAGAATTAATCACCCAACAAATCTAAAATTGCTTGGCTGTAATTCTCTGACTTCATCAGCACTAACATCCGACCCTTGCCCACCTTCATGATTCTGATGGCTTTACTTTTTGGATAAATCTTGAAGAGCAGACCTTTCATTCTTAGTTAAACTGCAACATTTGTATTTAGTTATCACTTTGTTCCTTAATTAGTCTTCACAGACATTGAAGGCCTGAAGGGTACTGTTAAGCATGGGATTGAATTTACTTCATCTTCTCAATTTGTCAGGTCCTGGTTTCCGATGTAAAAACATTGTGCGAGTTTTCTTACATGCAGCTTAAAGTCTGAGCAATTTTGTGATATCCACTGAGTTACTGGGAATAATAAATTAAATTAAATTAAGCACTTCTGTTTTGTAATCCAGGTCTTCCTTCTGTTTTTTTCATCTCCCTTTGCCCTTAGACCAACTGTTGGTAGACCATTTTGGAATCTTTACCTTACCTGATGGGTGCATAAAAAAAGGGCCTGGCGAGGCAATGGATGGTGGGGGGCCATTTACGCTGGAATTACTGGTACTAGGTGCTGCTGTAGTAGTGGTGTCAACAGTCCCACCAGATAAGACTTCAGCTACTAGTGGTAGAACAGGGGTGATGGTAACATCGTTGGCCACAGCTGTTGGTGTAGAGGTGTTAGTAGTCTTTAGTGGATAGGACTATCCCTTCAGCATATGTTGCAATATCCTGCTGAAGTTTACCTAGTTTCCTCAGTATAACGAATGCCCTCAATGAGCTTTAGCAGCAATGCCCAAATACAATGTAATAACAGACTGAAAACTACTGGAACTTCCACATTTTGTCAGAGTTCTTGTACCTGGTTTCTAATGTTCCCAGTCTCATTCCAGTAATTCATGATTAAAGCCTTCAGTGTTACACCAGTATTGTTGAAAATAGACACCAATTCTATGTACAAGTAATCACCTTTTTTTTTTTTTTTTTTTTTTTATATATATAAACGCAGATAGGAAACAAAAATAGGTCTGCACTCTCGAGCAATCGAGCAATGCACTTTTCTAGGTATAAACTTTCATACTGTAAAGTGATAAATTTGTTACTGAGTTGCCGAGTATTTTTATACACCAAGCAAACTCCAAAGAATTTCCCTCAGGTAGATGGCAAATGTTGGAGTTGTGATGGAGAAGTGTAATGAATTGGCAGACTTTAAAAATTCCCTAAATGGGTGCAAAAGTAAGGAACAGATTCTTTGAGCTGGGATACAGTAGCTGAATTGCCTAGAAACAGTAAGACCTTGTTAACTTTAATTCTGGTGGCTGCCAAAAAGTAATTATTATAAAATGGAAATCAAAGTCTAAACCAACCATACCTGAAGTAGTGAATATTTTCAGAGAAGAAAATGGAACTGGTATCTTTACAAAAGGGTAGGAGCAAACCACATAGAAAAAATAGAAATTGTGGGAACAATACATGCAGAAAAATGTTTTGGAGGAATGAGGTTTAAGGAAAGGCATGAAATGACCAATTTATGAAATGGAGTGATTACATTGCAAAGGAGAACATATGTCATGTACAATGTCTGTAACTGTAAACATATTAATAGGTTTTGTTTTATATAAATATATTTGCTTATGTCGTAAGTGAAGTTGAAGAGGCAATACATGCACTAATTTTCAAATGTCGTTATCTTGTAGATCTCCACGTAACTTTTACATATTAAATGTTATTCTAATTCACCAAAAGTGTTAAAAGAATAATATATGTTGCACAAACTTGCATTTTCTAAATAATAAGGGACATATGAATGCCTGGCATTACTGACTGCCTGGAATATTCTGTTTATTTACAAGAAGAAAGGAAAAAAAGACAGCACAGAGCAAAATATCAGACCACATTAAGGCACTGCGGGAATTTTAGCCCTACTCTCATTAATCCCTGAAGCCTGTGTAACAGGTGAGAAGTAGACTATACTTTCCTGAGTGCATTGTGGCCATCTAGGTTAGGAATAATCGTTATTGGGTTTACACCTCACAGACACGAGGTACAGGGTTTAATTCTCACCTTTGAGGGAAATTGGCTTGGCTTAAAATGGCCTGCAAGGGAATCTAGCCTAGTACTTGTCTATACCAAACAAACTACAGTGATCTTTGGAGACAGTATCTCTAAGCCACCCCTGAAATGTGTGGGGGAGTAGAGCCACTCCCGCAACAATGAACGTGCCCGAACCATGTTCAAAACAGTGCATGGCATTCTGTAAACCTGCAGCCACAGACTTTACAAATTCTAAACGTCAGTCATGAAGTTCATCATTTTACATACTATGATCACACCTTTCCTCAGAAGTCACAGGACAGCCAGCAACTAACTTCCTGTCACAGTTTGCAGGAATGAGGTTATTCTCTTCCCTTTTGTAACACCAGTCCACAGGGAGAAAACAACCAACCTAAACAAGGGTGGGACAAATGACAGATAGGAAGGAAACTCTGCCAGATGCAGTGAGAATAAATGATGCAGCATTTTGAAAGCAACGAAAGACCCAAGGTGAAAGTGGCGTCATGTGAAATGTGCTTTGCTACAGTCCTCACTAAAGAAAAGTGAAGAAAATGCTCATTCAAATTATTTATGATGTTTAACGGCAGCCTTATTTTTATTTCAGTGATGCTTTTCCACTAACCTCTTCTCTCCAAGTGATATACAGGAGAAAAGGTACAGTCAAAACCTTTTCTGTTAAAATGTATTTATTCAATCAACTAACCCAATATTGGGTTGTCAGCAGAAAGGATAAGGTCCTATCTTTACACAAGGCAGTCCCTATTTAGGCAGTTGTTTCCCATGCAAAAAGAAAAAGGGCAAATGACCCGCGACATCAGGCAAAGATACTTTCTAAATGTTCTTTAATAGTTGAATAAAACGGGTTATTTTTTTGTTTGGAACACCTTAGCATTATTTAAAAAAGAGGAGAGAGAAGACTGCCACCAATTAAATTATGCAAACAAGACAAACTACCGACTCCCACAGACAACTCAGGAAAACAGTCTAGGCTTCCTACAATTTTAAACAGCCATGCACTGCATTTATCTGCATTTCTGACTGAACTGCACACGGCAGTCAGCCATGCACTGCATTTATCTGCATTTCTGACTGAACTGCACACGGCAGTCTCACTGAAAGTGCTACAGTCACCTGAGCACCAGCAGTAGTATCGCCTTTTCCAAAGCACATTTGTTGCACGCACCTGCATCTCAGTGTTCATCTCTCAGTATCAGTACTCCATCAGTGACTGCTTTATAAAGATCACTTACCTCTGCCCTTGTCCTACATTGTGGCTGTGTGTGGATACTCATAATTTAATTTCCTTAGTTTCTGTATTCCACTGCATGATGCTGGTGGTTATAGTCTACAATTTGACAACACTTGTGATCTCCAGCAGTCCTCTGGTTAAACAAAATTCATCCATATTTTCCAAATGATGTAGCATCTGTCCTGGTGCTACTTTACTGCTGCCTTTGCAAGGTCAAGACAGAAACAAAGATAGCAGCAATACTGTTAGGACAAATGGTGCTGCACTCCTAAAGAAGACTGTGGCATCTGAAAGGGGAATTCAGAAATGTCTGCGACTAGCAAAAGTAATTCTAATTAGATGTATAAGGCAGGATGTTGACAGAGTAAAGTTACACATGCTCACCATAATTAATGCTCTACCTGCTGGAAGATGTACATCACCCACCACTACTACTCCCTCTCCCCCGCTTATTTCTACATGGGGTCAGTGAGCCGCATCAACTGTCGCCACTTTTCAAGATTAAGACTTTCCTACCCGACTGTCGTAGGTCACCTCTCTCACAATCCATCCATCTCTTGGCAATCCATCCATCTCTTGGCTGGACATCCTTGTCTATTTTCATCTGCTTCCAGTCTCTCTCCCAAATCTCCTTTACCAAACTGTTTTCTGCTTTCCAGTACCTGCGACCACACCACCATAATTCGCTCTCTTTGACCTCCTTCACAATTGGAGATACTTCATAGATCAGTACTAGGCTAACTGCCCTAGTGAGCCATTTTAAGCCTAGCCAATTATCCCTTGTGAGACTCAAACCCTGCACTTTATGTTTGTAAGGCAAACACCTTAACCATTAGGCCAACCTCCCAACTTTAGCTTTTGCTCTGATTCACTCATGTCCATCTATCCTACACAGCAAGCCTCGGGCACTTTCTCCCCATCACCTCAAGCTTCCTCAGCTACTGTCTCTTCACTGGTCGGTTTATATCATGCAGAAGGCACTGCTCTCACTACTGATTTTGTATACCTTACTTTGCAACTTCTTTGGTTTTCTTCTATCACACACTACCAATTTGTGCCGGTTAGCTGTAGTACCTCTGACCCTAGCTTTAAACTCCACATTTAAACTTCCCTTCTGCTTAACCATTCCTCCCAATAACCGAAGCTGCTAACTTGTTCCACTATTTTCCCTTGTATCCCATGTTTCAGCTTCTTCTCATTCCCCACTTTCTGCCATGACCACTACAGGGTTTCATCCCATGTGCCATCCGTTTTACATTCCAGCTCCCTGTCATTTGCTGAAGTTTTTGTTCAGATTTTGCTTGCAATGTCATGTCATTTGCATACAGCATCTTTGTTGATTCGTCTCCTCTGACCTCTTTGCTGATGTAGTCCATCCCCCATATGAACAGTAGTGAGCTCCGAGATGACCCCTGATGTACATGTATTCCCAATGAGGACCCTCCGTCAGCTTGAACCATGTTCACATTTTTCTTACTCTGTCCTTATTCTACAACATTTTTGGGACAACATACCACTGTCCAATTCAACTTTCTTGGGACAGTAGTATCATGTGTTTTCTTCATGTCCAGCATGCCCCAGCTGGACTCTTTACTCTTCTTCTCCAACAACTCCTCCTTTCTCTCTGCAAACACTGGGCTGACTACACCGCATTCTGATCTGAAAGAACTGCTCACCTCTCCATTTATCACTCAATCATGCTTTCCAACATTTTCATGCAGTGTGGCAGGGGCTTGATCTCTCTGTACTACCCGCGGTTGATAGCATCTCCTTTGTCGTCATATACAAGCAGTAGAATGTTTATACTCCAGCAACATGGGATATGCCTCCTTATCAATAACACAGTAAGTACCATCGGGAACAGTTTCCTCCCTACAGCACTTAATATGTTGATCATATATGCCATGACTATCTGAGCCTGCCGCTTTCCTTTACTTCATTTCCTTTGGGATCTTCACATGTCTAGTAAAGGTGTGTTCCCCCTCTTCCTCAGTTGGCTGTGCAAGGGCCATTACAGCTTATGTTGGGTTTTCTTCTTTCAGAAACTGCTTAAAAACTCCATCTGCCTTTGATGTCCTATGGAATGGTGAGCAAATTGCTGTTGGCATTCTTTATGACTGGCATCTAATTGCCTTGCAACCTTACAGTGTCTTTGTGCCATCTCCTGAGTCACCTTCCAGAAGCTGGTACACCAAGTAGAAATACCCCAACGTTACTGCTGCTACTACTATTACTAATTATTATTACCTTTACTGTGAGTACCCGTGGTGGTGGTGCTGCGGTAGCGTTGTCGCCTCACAGTAAGACGCTGTCCGGTTCGATTCGCAGCTAGAGCGTCTTCTGCGTGAAGACATGTGTGAATGGGCGTACCTTCGTTGAAGGTTGTGCGTCAGGCCTGGCAAGCCGGTACGTAAAAATCTACTGCCAATCATTAGCGGACCGGAGTTCCACTGTGGCGACCCCTAACTGGGAAAAGCCGAAAGAGAGCAACAAATTATCTTTACTGCGAGTAGAGTTTAGCTGATACTTTGTTCTTTTGTTACCAAGACTGCTTTCTTAGACTGTTCAGCCTATCCGTATTCTTCTCAGCCTGGTCCATCTTTCCTACCTCCCACTTATTCTTGTACTCCTTCCTTTAGATAACTTCCTCAGATTCTGCATTCCGTCACCAGCTTTCCTTATGCTGATGTATAGAAATAAGGTGCATATCTGTCCTGTACTCTTTATATATGTTCTTTTGAGGCGCTGACTTTCTTTTTTTCATTCCACAACTTCATGTTCTTCCTCAGCTGCTAGAAAACAGGAGAATTTTCTTGAACTTCTACTCTCAAGTCAATTTTCAGGTCTTCAGCCTAATTTCTGTTAAACTTGCAACTTTCTCTGACAACTGCTTGCAGCTGATTTTTGTAACCAGTGGTTTATACTGAGGGCTAACCATTTTATGGCGGATGACTAATCTTTGATTTACTTAAATGCCCTTTCCATGGTAGCCTACCAAAGTTGCATGCTAACCACTCCTGTATGTGATCCTGTGATGGTCTCCAAGCCATTTGCCACACAGAAATCTAGAGTGGACTCTCCATTTCCGTTGCCCACACATTTAGACTAAAGACACTCTCCCTCTAATCCTGTTGTCTCAACATGAGCACTTAAGCCCCTCATTATCAAACATCAACTCTGTTTGCCCCACTTACCTATGATGAATTACAGCTGTTGCCTGAATGTCCTCTTTCCCTGCCATCATAGCACTGCTGTGGGACATAAAACCAAGGTTATGAAAACTACCCTAACTTTACATTGGATGCCGAATGTCATGAGTCTGTCATTCACAGATTCTGATGGTATCCTTCACTGTCCTCCAAAAACTCTTCCACAACTCTCACACAATTTCTTGGCTGTGCCCCCTTTAGAATGGCACACTCTGGATCCCAAGCCAAGTAGCTTTACTGTACTGCCCTTCCACTTTGGCTCCAGGATATACACGATACAGGGTCTTCCTTAACATCATGTCATTCACTTTCATGCTGTGGGCTGTCAATGAACCTATCATTCAGCGTAGAATCCTTAATCAGCCACCCTGCCCAAAATGAATAACTGAATTAAGTCCACCTTTCATTCAACAGAGGTATCCCAGGTAAGCAATGTTGGGTTAGAAGATGCACATTAGATGTACTAAAAAAAAAAGCTCTGAGGCTCGCCTCTGTGGCAGAACTTGATGAAAATCAGAGGAAGAAACTGAAGAAGCACAGAGGCTTAGCTCTAGGTACTGTAGAGTTGTACCTTAGAGGTGACAAGGCACTGGGATAGGTGAAGAACAAGCTAGTAAGTAGCCTACTCAGCAAGTACGCCAGATGTCTGAAGATATAACCAACCACCCTTCCTCGATAAGTATCATACGTATAGTGGTTAAATGCATGTAAGGAAAGGGTAAAATCAGGTAACAAGGGTATACTACTGCACGTGTAAAGTGGGAACACTGAAAACTAGTCAGTTACTCCAGTAGAAGCACAAGCAGATTTACCTGAAGTTAGATACACATACACAGCACTCTACTGTAATGTCAGGACTTGCAATGATAATCCCCCCCGCCTCCCCAAAGAAAAAAAAAATGAATGTACAGGAACAGAGTGAATATCAATTTTTTTGCTAGGGCAAGCTTCGCACACTTCCAGAACTTATATATACCAACAGGTCACTATATCTTGGAGAATAAAAGAGAGTATTCTGAGAAATGGCAATCTTGGACTCCATATAAGAATACCCAGATTTTCAGTCTTCACATTTCAAGACTCAACATTGGGAATCCAACATGTCAAACGCTTACCCACAGATGCATATCCCACTGCAGCTAATTCAGCATGTACACAACCAAACTTGGGCATGCTAATTTACCCAACACATAAATGTACTCCTGCACACACTGCTGTGTATATGATACTGCATACATTTCACCAACATAAAAAAAGAGTTATGTACTTACCATAACTTGGCATCTGTGTTATGCTATGTCACTATTCATCACTCTTGGGTCGTAGGATCCGACATTGGATCCGAGCGGGCAACTTTGCAGACAGCTTCTACGCTCGAGCTCCTCCTACTCCCATGATACCTTGCTGCCCTCTAACCCCTCAGATCGAGTTCGCCCTAAAGCTAGAAAGCAGCTAAGTAAGACCTTGACCACCAGACAGGACATCGCCACTTCCTCTAGGTCCCACAAGACGGGGGGGGGGGGAGGAGGGAGGGAGGGATAGGGATGAATAGTGACATAGGATAACACAGATGACAAGTTATGGTAAGTACACAACTCTTTATATGATGTTATCCATGTCACTATTCATCACTCTTGGGTTAGAGTCCCCCAGCTACCCAAATCCTGGGTGGCCTCATGGAATTGTGGAGCCAATGTCAAGCTTATAATGATTAACAAAAGTAAGGAGTAGATCAGGTAGCTGCCGCACAAATCTCATTTACAGAACGATAGGCCAGATGGCCAGCTTATGTAGCCACAGATCTAGTGGAATGAGCTCTGATCAGACCTGGTAAAGGTAAACCTTTTGACAAACAGGCAGAGGAAATGCACCTCGAAATCCAATGAGAAATATTTACTTTAGAAACTGCCTGACCCAGTCTGTTGAGAGAAAATGCCATAAACATTTGGTCAGATCTGCAGAAACTCTGTTCTATCCAAGTAGAACCGTAACTGTCTATGAATATCAAGCGTATGCAGCAGATATTCCCCTTTATTAGAAAAGTTAGGGAAGAAAACCAGCAAATGAATTGACTGATTCAAATTTGCTTTTGTGACTATCTTAGGCATGAAGGAAGGATTGGTTCGAAGAGCCACTCTGTCTCTGTGAAACACCATGCAAAATGGTTTGACAGAAAGAACCTGCAATTCTGAAACTCTTCTTGTCAAAGTTAAGGCTACCAGAAAGGCAGTCTTCAATGATAAAAATGTAATACTGCACGTAGCAGCAGGCTTAAAGGGACTCTGTGTAAGAGATTGCAGCAGGAAGGAGAGGTCCCAAGGCCAGAACAGAAAAACACCCTTCAAAAATGCCTTACAGAGGCGAGAGGAAAAAGTAGGTTCATCACAAACATGAAAACTGGAAAGAGCCACCAACTGGACTTCAACAGTAGAGAAGCTAGCCCCTTCTTGAAAAAGCAAAGACAAGAACAAGACGATGTCTGGAATGGGAGCTGAAAAGGGGTCCAGATTTCGCTGCTTGGCCCAAACAGAAAACAGTTTCCACTTACTTGCGTACACCTTTCTGGTGGATGCCTTCTGAGAGGCCAGAACAATGTTCCTGATGGGAGATGCAAGCCTGGACTGCTTCAGAATTACGGGAAGTGGACAAACCACCCTGTCAGATGAGTCTGAAGCTGGATAGGATGGGAAATCAGATCTGGAAGGGAATCTAGTACCCAAGGGTGTTACTATAAATGAGACCGTGGGAGGGGAAACCATACCTGCGGAGGCCATAAAGGGAAGATGAGGATCAAGATGACCTAGAGGCCCGGAGGCAAATCATGAACAAAAGCATCCCTGGGGGACTTCCCAACAGGGAATCACAGTGAAATTCCAGCTGCATTTGTGGTTGCAAGGAGAGGTGAACAGATCGCAGCACAGCTGACCCCAGCAAATTAAAACCTCTTTCGCCACTGAAGGATTCAGGGACCACTCATGAGGACTCAGGATGGCCCTGCTTAGTGTGTCCACAAACACATTGGACTTGCAAGGAATGTGTATTGCAAGGAAAAAGTGCCCCGAGGACATCACCCATTCCCACATCTTCAAGGCCTCACGACAAAGCAGATAAGTGTGTGCCTCTTTGCTTGTTGATGTACCACACAGCAACCATGTTGTCCTTGTGAACTTCAAGGGTATCCAGAGGGAGGCAGTTCTGAAAAGCTTGCAACATGAGGAAGACTGCTCTCATCTCCAGTACATTTACGTGCAGTTTGGTCTCTGCGGAAATCCTTGGACTGCCTTTCCCTGGTAATGCCTCCCCACCCCAACAGGGAAGCATCAGAGGCGACGGTGCCACTGGTAAGAGGAACACACAATGGTTTGCCTGGTAGAAGGTCAGGGGAATGAATCCACCAAAAAAGATGATGCCTGCACACTGGAGTGAGATGGACTGAGGCGGTCATTGGATGAGACAGGAAAGACCACTGGACCACTAGAGTCCACTGTAGAACCTCCATGTAGAATCTGGCCAACGGCACTAGGTAGATTACCGCTGCCATGGACCCCAAGTCCCTGAGAATAAGCTGGACCTGAAGAGGAGTCAGATCTAGAAGGTATTGAACAGGAGCCCTGATTAGATGCACACAGCAGAGAGGGAGCTCTGCAATCTTTGACTTTGTCCAGCTGAATCCTGCTGAACTCCAAATTTTGGGATGGAATTAGATTTGGTTTGGGCAGATTCAATGTGATCCCTAACTGGTCGAACAGTCGAAGCATGTACTGAGTGGCTGGGGCCAGTCGATGCTGGGTGGGAACTATGAAAAGTCAATCATCGAGGCAAGGAAACACCTGGAATTCCTGCACTCAGGTGAGCTGCAATCACTACCATGCACTTCATGAACACCAAAGGGCAGGGTCCTGAACTGTAAATGATTGCCCCCCCCCCCCAACGCAAAAGCTTGTCTATGTTTATATGATAGTATGTATCCTGGAAATCCATTGAGCACATCCAATCGTTCTTGTGCAGAAGGGGCACAATGGACTGGACAGTGACTATCTGGAACTTGGACTTTTTGACAGAGTGTCAATTGGATGCAGGTCCCCAGTCATCTTTGGCACCAAAAAGAAGAGAGAGTAAGTTCCGGATTCTCATTGTCCCAGGGGAACCTCTTGGATGGCTCTCTTCTGAAGAAGTTAGAGCAGTTAGGAAGAAGGTGGGTAAGTGGATGGTTTGATTTAAAGCCACACTGGAAACCACCTTAGGCATGAAGGAAGGACTAATTCGTAGAGAAACTCTGTCTTGATGGAAAATGAGGAAAGGTTCCACTGCCATTAGTGCCTGTAGCTCCGAACCTCTTCTAGCTGAAGTTATTGCTAGCAGTAGGGCAGTTTTCCATGATAGGAAATGTAGTTCTGCAGAAAAAGCTGGTTCAAAGGGAGGTAGCGTAAGTTTTTCCAGAACAAAATTGAGGTCCCATGTTGGTGTAGATGCTCTCCTGGGGGGGCCTAATGTTTTTTGCCCCTCTGAGGAACTGCCTTAGCAGTGGATGAGAAAACAAGGGTGGATCCGTGTTGTAGTGGGCTGAAATAGCTGAAGCATGAATTTTAATGGAAGAAAAAGAAAGTCCTTTGTGCAACATCTCAGTTAGATACTGTAGAATGTGAGGCTGAATTATGATTTGGCCTTTAGCTTGGTTCCAGGCACAAAACCTTTTCCATTTGTCCGAATAAGCCTTCCTGGTGCTTGGCCTCCTAGCTTCCAGAATAACATCCATAACTGCTTGGGAAAGATGAGCTGGCTGGATGCTTAGGTGATTTGCCATGCAGCCAGATTTAAGGTTTTGAGCTGGCTGTGAAGAATCCGATTGTTTTGCTGTGTGAGCAAATGGGTAATTTGTGGTAAAATCCAAGGTGGGCCCGGGGCCTTATTCCTCAATAGCGGGTACCAGTGCTAGCGTGGCCAGTCTGGGGCTATGAGCATCAGTCGTGGTCTCTCCTTTCTGACTTTCAGAAGCACCTTTGTGAGCAGAGGCAATGGAGGGAAGGCATATACTGTCAGATTTTTCCAACTGAATGAGAGTGCGTCCACTTTCCAAGCTTGATGGTGAAATGCCCTAGTACAAAATTTTGTTAGTTGATAGTTTTGAGGACTGGCAAACAGGTCTATGTCTGGAAGGCCCCATTTTTGAATTATTGCAAATACTTGTGGATCCAGTTTCCACTCGTGGGGATCCATGATGTTTCTGTTGAGGTCATCTGCCAATGTGTTCTTTCCTGGCAGGAATTGAGCTTGTAACTGAACTTGGTAAGCCAGAGCTGTGTTCCACAAAGTCATTGCTTGCCTGCATAGAGGATAGGAGTGTGTACCCCCTTGTTTATTTATGTACCACATTACTGTGGTGTCCGTCTTTATTGTAAGTTGTCGTGGATGTAACAGACTCTTGAAGGCTGTCAGAGCATTCTGTACAGCTAGCATCTCTTTTTGATTGATGTGCAGATTCCTTTGATCTGCAGTCCATACGCCTTGAACACACTGTCCTGCCATGTGTGCCCCCCAGGCGTAGTCTGATGCATCTGTTGTCATAGTTTGCCTGGCTAGGGGCAAGGTGAAAGGCTAACCCTTGTTGAAGTGACATGCCTGTGACCACCATAGAAACTCCTGTTGCAGGCAGGGAATGAGAGATATCATTGTGTCCAAGTTGTGGCTGTGTTGAGACCATACGCTTTTAGGTACCACTGTAATTTCCTGATATGCAGCTTTGCAAATGGTATTAGTAGTATGCAAGATGCCATGAAGCCCAAGGCCTGCAGAATTTTTCTTGCAGTTAGTTGGGTCTTTGTTGCCACTGTTTTGAAATATTGAGTCAGTTGTAGTTGTTTGTCTGGCGTCGGATAAGCCTTCTGGGCCGTTGTATTCAAACTGGCACCCAGGAATGTCATATTTTGTGATGGTGCTAGTTTTGACTTCTTTTCGTTTACTGTGTACCCCAAGCAACTTAGATGTTTTACAAAAGCCAGATATTGTAAGAGACTATCCTTGCTTTCTGCTTGGATGAGGCAATCGTCCAGGTATGGGTATATTTGAATTCCTCTTTGTCTGCAGTATGCGATTACTGGTGCCAGGCATTTTATGAAGACTCTGGGCGCAGTAGATAAGCCAAAGGGCAGTGCAGAGAATTGGTAATGGGTTGAACCTGCAATGAAACGGAGGTATCTTCTGTAATTTTGTCTGATAGGGACATGCAGGTATGCCTCCTTGAGGTCCAACGTTACTAGCCATGCTTCCTTGCCCAACATGGGAAGAAGCTGCTGTAGTGTTAGCATCTTGAATTTGGGTACTTGTAAGAAGGTGTTTAGAATTGAAAGGTCCAGAATTGGTCTCCAGGCATTGTCCTTTCTGGGCACTAGAAAGAGTCCAGAGTAAAATCCTTGACCTTGCTCTCTAGTAGGTACCAGTTGAATGGCTCTCATGTCCATGAGAGCTGTAATTTGTTTTTGTGCCTCTGCCCATTGATTTTGTGGCAGGTTTGGCATTCCTCTTTTCATTGGCAAGGTGTGAAAATGGAATCTGTATCCCCGTGAAATTATGTCTAGGACCCATTTGTCCTTTGTGACAATGTGCCAGTTGTCTGAAAAAAGTGCGAGTTTTCCTCCCAAGGGGGCTGCCAAGAGAGTGTTGCTTGGCCAGATGAGGTGCAAGTCATTGAGTTTGCCTTCTGGTAGGTTGGGACCTGTCTTCTCCTCCCTTCTGTGCTGCAGTGCCCCATTGGCGAGGTTTGTACTGGGCTTGTGGTTGTCCTCTGCCTCTTGGACGTCTGTATTTACCCCTCTGTGGTCTGTCAGTAGCTGGAAAGGACCAATTTTTTGTTGGCCAATTTCTGCTAAAGCGAGGGGGCTGTACCTGTAGGAAATCTTTGACCGTCTGCATAGATTTTGCCTTATCCTCCATTTTCTTTAAGACTTCTTCTGCTTTAACTCCAAAAAGAACATCCTGCTGTAAGGGAGCATCTAGAAGCTTTGCTTTAACATGATCAGGCAGAGTTTGTTCCTTTAACCAAGCATGCCTATGTATAACAGACCCAGTGACAGCTGCTCTGCAGGAAGCCTCCAAAGAATCAAACCCACATTGTAAAGTATGTTTGCCCACCTGTTCAGTTGCATGCAACATATCCTGCATTTCTTTCAATTCAGACTGTTGAGGGAGAGTGCTCATTCTTTCTTTTAACCGAGAGATAAGAAATTGCTGTTACTTTAGCATGTGAAACTGGCAATTTAGTGCCCTCATAGCTAGAGTGGCTGAGGTGTAAACCTTTTTCCCCCACCTGTCTAGTGCTCTGGAGTCAGAGGGTACAGGCTTTTTAGCCATAGAAGCCTTAGCGCCTTTGGGACCCTGGGAGATGGTCTCTGGATCAGCAACAGGGCTTTTATAAAGAAATTTGTGGGAATCAGGCACTCTATAGTATCTGTCAGGTTTGGCTGGAGCAGGAGGTAGAGAGTCTGGGTTCAAACTGGATTCTAAGTAAACATCATCCACAATGTCTAAAACTGGTGGGATGGCAAGTGGTCTGTGCTGGGGGAATAAAAGAAACTCTCTGAGCCTTTTCTTAAAGTCAGAGTAGTTCTGAATTTCCCAGTGAAAATGTTCCCTCAGTGTGTAAAGTTTCCCCAAAGGAGCAGTCTTCAGGAGGAGAAGCTGAGGGAATGGAATCCTCAGCATCAGAATCTTCATATGGGGAGAAGGAGTAATCTTGGTCCTCAGAGGAGCCTGAAGAAATGGACACTTGTTCAGAGGATGCATAATCTTCCTCTTGTCTAGGCCTTTTGTCAGGAGGGGGCTGGGAACCCATGATTAAAGAGATCAAATCTTCAGCCATTTTGAGCATCTATTTCTTAGGCATGGGGCCTTGAACAGGGGACTGAAGTGCAGTCCTTTTAGGTTTAATAGGAGTCATCGTCTTAGAATACGTTTTAATGGTGATCGTCGTTGGTCTGAAGACGCCTTCAGCAACCGAAGGTGTTTCTGCAGCACCAACATCTTTTTCAGCAGTGTCGTTGGTAGGGGCTGAACAAAATGGCTGCGTTGGCTTGGTACATTCCACCAAAAGTTCCGAAGCGGTCTCGGGTTCCAGATCTGCGGTAGTCAGGGGCTGCGTCGGAGCCTCACTGAAGGCCGGAGAACTGGAGACTGGACCAGCCGAGGCCTCGGAATCTGGCTTGGGCCTGGGCTGCCTGTCCTTATCCTTGCATTTTTTGTGCATGCCGGTAGTCGGTTGCTCCGACGGCATAGGGTAGTTAAATTTTCTACCGAAGTAGTGTCGTGCGAAATCAAAGCGTCTTTTTATAGTACGCTTATTAAACCTAACACAAAAACGACAACTAGTGACGTCGTGGTCTGGGCCTAGGCAAGGTATGCAGTAAGAATGAAAATCCTTATGAGGTATTTGCTTCCCACAAGAAATAACTTTTTCTGACATTGGTCTGAGGCAAGAAAAGTTTCCCCAACGGGGTACTTAGCTTTATAGAAGACTTCGGTCTGAAATTCGAGTTCGAAAATCTCAGGAGTCAGCCGACCGGCATTTGCGAGCTGCTTCTGCTTCGGGCACAGCGCGGCAAGAAAGACTGAAGAAAATGGCGTCAGATACATTATATATACCCCTGGTGCACTGACGTCAGGGAAGAAGTGACAGCAACCGACGCCGGACCAAGACTTTGGAATTCCGGCCGATTGCGGGACCGCCTGACGGCAGGATAAACCAAGTGTGATGACTGCAGCAAGGTAACACTATGAACATCGAGATTGGAGGGGTTAGAGGGCAGCAAGGGGTCATGGGAGTGAGTGGAGCTCGAGCCTAGAAGCTGTTTGCAAAGTTGCCGGCTACAATCCAAGGCTGAGGAAGAGTGACATGGATAATATCAGATCTGAGAATTAAGTAATGTATTAGCTCACTCGGGTGGAATTGCAAACATTTAGACCTAGACAGAATTCCAACATAATAAACACGTCATACACACAAAACTATACATACGGCCAAATTCCAAAAGACATATTCTTCCAGTGTAAGGCTCATCTATATAGTAGGCTTACACAGAGTAAGCCTTCTAGAATTGGACCCATAGAATCATCCATACATAGAAAAACGAATGTCAAGAAACTTGCAACCTCGATAAATGCCGCAGAATGTGCACACTGCAAAACACATTTACAAAGGTGCATGCATGCATCATGTGTAGAGGTCCATAGATGTCATGAAACGCAGTTTCAAAACATAGAATCAACAGGTCACACACACAAGCCAATTAGTAAAACTACAAGAACCACCTAGCCAAGGTAGAGTTTTCACTGTGTTATACAGTAAACCTCCTGTAATAGAGGCCCATGGGATATATGCACATCACCTCTCAAGGACATGAACTGTTTCAGCAATATGGCTTATGAATGTTCATCACTTTTAACTTATTTTCTATTTACTTTTTCATGTCTTTGTGGATACGTTCAAGCTAATAAAGCCAACCCCCACTAGCTCTGAACATGTATATTTCAGCCTTCTTATGACCTTGTCAGCAAAGCACAACTGTAATGTCTGGCTACATTTCAGAAACACAGGATCTAAAACTCAGCTGACGTCCATAACCATTAAGGTGTCTGCAAAATATCCCAACTAACTTGGCTAGGTTTTTCTTGTAGTTTTTACTAATTGGTTTGTCTGTGTGACCTTTTTACTCTATTATTTGGATGTTAGTTGGGATATTCTGCAGACACCCAAGGACATCAGTGGGTTATAGATCCTGTGTTTTTGAAGTATAGTCAAACATTCTAGTTATGCTTTGTTGACGAGGTCATAAAAAGGCTGAAACATGTGTCTGGAGCTAGTGGGGTTTGGCTTTATCAGCCTGAATGTATGCACAAAGACTTAAAAAATAAATAAATAAAAAGTTAAAAGTGATGGACATTCAAAAGCCATATTGCTGAAACACAATGCCCTTAGGGGGCATTTGTATATATCCAATGGACATGTATTACAGGAGGTTCAAAGTATCACACAGTGAAAACTCTAGCTTGGCTAGGTTTTTCCTTGTAGTTTTTATGAAACTTAGTTCTACAAATACATAGAGATCAATATGAAAATTGATGGAGGCCTGCACTCCTTGATAAGGACATGCAAAAAAATGATCAAAAGCATGCAGGTGGACAAAGTAACATAAGGAAATACACATCTCCTCAAACTGTATTCCTGCAATAACAGGCTTATAGGTTAGTATTAAACATAAATAGTAGCCTGTACTACTAGTGGCCGTGTTACAGATTCAGTTTAATAATGTAAAGTCCATTATACTTTTCCATTTATTATTGAATAGTTTTTATATATTTTTTTTCTTTTTACCATAATCAGGCTGATCCTGAAAACGGTCCAATCAGCATTCTACTTGGATTTATCTGCATATGCCCAGAGTTGTGCAGACATGGACTGGGCTTTTTCTTCCCAAATGTGACCGGTTTGTGATCTGACCTACTTCTGTTCTAATGAATTGCTGACTATTTTACAACTGTGCATAATCACGGTCTCAACATTCCTGTTGCACAAAATCCTCCATTATCATGTAGTGCAGGGTTCAGCTGCAGGAAGAACACCTATTCTCCTCGTCTTGCATCGTGAAGCACTAAAAAGGACCATCTGTCTAGCAAACAAAAGTGCTACTGAATCACAAGAACTTAGAACAGCTAGAGCTAAAAACTACTCTAAGAGCGGGCTTCATGGAGGTACTAAGCCAAGCTTCCTCTTCCACACACAATGGTTAAGCTTCTTTAAGGAAGAGCAGAGGAGCTGCAGAACATTACACACAGGACTTCATTGCCTGAGCAGATGTCCAAAGGAGAGGATTTGTGGAGGAGATGCCTTACTACTATTATCCATCTCAGAAGCAAAAACCTTTGTGCCCCCCCTTGAATTCCAGTCCCAGACAGATTAACAAGATGGGCACTTTATTCAACAAGCACCATCAGATTACAGCTTGTAACTGGCCAATATTATAGGCATGAGACAACTGAGGGGTAGAAGGTGGGTTTGGGCAAATACCCTTCCCAAAAAGCCAAGGAAGAACACACATGAAAAATCATGTTCATGGGAGGCCAGGAAGGTGAGACTGAAGTACCCAATGGTATACAACAGACAAATGCATTTCATACATGCAAAGCTCCACAAAGAATAAACCCATACATGTGAGCAAAGAGACTCAAATTCTTGCCAGAAATTAGAAAGGGGGGGCAGGCAAGGGAAGCAGCATCCCAAGGCCAAAAGTCAAGCACAAAGTGTGCTGGTGAGATGTGATGTCTCACTATAGCTGGAAGTAGAACCATTTGTACATGCTAAGGCAGAAGAGCTGGTCAGCGTCACCAAACAGTTGTCTCAGAAGTGCTGTGCTACATACACAGCCTTGTGTTCCCTGACATTATTCACTTCATTATTAATTCCAGTCCAGGATCCCCCATCTTGCCAATTCTCAGCTGGCCACCTTCCACGGCTGCCTTGCCCCTTTCTCCAGTAAGCTTGGCTGAACTGCCACCTCTTGCATAATTCCGTAAGTTATTAACGGATCCTACCCAGTGAGCCACAAAATACTATCCTCTCTAGCACAGAAAGAGGGTTTTTACCTATGGCAAACATCAGGGCTCCGAACCAAGTTACGCAAGTAGCAGGAAATGAGCCAGAAAGCCTTGAGTTAGCATCACTGTCCCAGGCACGCAGTACTTCATCTACTCTTATGGGAGGGCCCATGAATTTATTCCAATGCAGGGTTATAATAAGAGCAAATTCTGAACATTATCAATTCTAAAGGGTCTATCAATAACTAAAATTCAACTAAATAAACTGCAGATACATACATAATTTTGAACTTCAGTAAGGTAAAGACAAGTACAGAACTCTTACAATATCTCTGAAAAAAATCAAATGTAACTGAAAATAACTCACCGTTCTGCAAACCACAAAGGGCCCGACATTTCAACTGCTCTGAGACTGTACAGCAATTCAGTCTATATAAAATCTTTTGTAACAATGCACTTTTCAGCAATTACAATAAAACAGCATAGGGGCAATTTACACATTGTTCAACCTAAACTGCTAAAGACCACCTTCTTCAGCAAACAGAATAAAACTTAAAAAATAATCAATCACATTACCACTATCAAAGTGCATTGCTACTTTGAAGCTCTAATTCAGCACAAAATTTAAATTTCCGACAAGCATCAGTGGGTTACATCATGTCTATTCACATTTCTTATCACTAGACTAGAACACAAGGGTTCAACTCCAGGTCTGTATTTACATTAAAAGCACTTGCAACTGCAAGCACTGCCCTACTGAACTTGCCTTGTTATGCAATTCAAGGACTGTATAAAGATAAAACTCATCTTCTGAGTGGTTTGTACACGCAAGTCAACAATCTGACTGCTAACCACAAATTTAAAACAAACACTATGCTAGTTCAGTTCACTGGCATACAATACTTGTTTCACCCACTTCTATCCTCTTAGGGCATCAGCCTCTGTCTTCTCCTAAGGCAAGACAGCTCTGAGGATTTTTGCAATTGTACAAGCCCTTACTACCAGCAAGCAGTCTCATGTACAGTCTGAGGTCAGATATGGAGCAACAGAAGGTAAGCCTAAGCTGTGGTAGACTGGCCAGACGTACAGTATCCTTGTAAGGATATGTCTTATTAGTTAGTGTTTCTGTAACTGTGACCAAGCATGAGCATCTGCACCACTCTGACCTCAGTCTTCCATTCTACAAACTGTAGTTCACAGCAATGGCTAAAATAACTCCAGTCTTTCCATTAAACTGTACTATTCTTGATCCCTGCACAAACTTCATTAGGAGCTACATCTAAAAAAAACACCAAAATGTGCATGTCTGTTTAACTTGAGAGAATGAGACACCAAATGCATACAAGCCATTTTTGTTCCTGAAATAATACAAACTTTGGTATTGTTAAGCTTGTTAAACTCGGATGCCTCTACAGAGCAGCTACACACACAAAGTGTAAAATCTGAAAACACAAAGCATCAAAATAAATATACCCATAAACTATTAATATGTACAGAAATTGAAGTGACAAGTGTTATTTTAACTCAATGGGAAATAATTTGAACATATACAGTCAGCAAAAATCTGTTCAGATAAGGGCAACCATTTACCCAGTCAGAATGCTGCTTTGTCAAAACAGTAAGGTTTACAAAACCTCATCAGCCAAGTGCTGGAACCTGTAAAAAATGTGTCAGTCTAAATATACTTCTTGTCTGACAGATTTAACAGTGCCTTGATCTTTAAAAAGTGAATGTTTCATGCCATAATGCATCTTCAAGCATTGCCTCAAACCACAAACTTACAAAAGATAAAGTATATTAAAATTATTGCCTAATTGCTATGTTTGACTCACTCTGTACAGTAACATCTGCTCCCACGGACTAAAGATAAACATTTTGTTTTCACCTGATCCCAATTACAGTTTCATATTGTTACAAAGCTATCTGTTCTGACACCTGGAAGCAAAGCAAGGTGACAAAACTTTCAGTTCAAAACGTGTAATTAGAAGTATTTAAAATAAAGGTTATGTGGACCCTCTCAAGGTAAACCTGATATCCCTTTATTTTTATCCACAAAGTACAATAACAAGAGAAAAGGCAGACTGTGGAACAAAGAAGAGCACATAACGGCTCTCCTAGGAAAAAGCCACTATTGAGTTGTACCCATCCAAGAGGAGAGAAAAAGGCAATTTAGAAAGGGGGATGAAGGGATGGTTGTTAAACCAGACGAAAACAAGACAACGCTGAACTAGCTTTAGGGCGAGTACAGAACTTTCATATCAGATGTCAGTTTCTGTCCAGTTCAACCTTTGGAACAGGTTCCCAAGCTACCAAAACAATTGGGTGGTTATCAAGGAAGGATATTCCAAAGATGGAGCCGAAGGATGCACATGATCTGGATTGGACATCCAGTTTGTAGTGAAGAACAAATGTGTGAACAGCAGATTAAGTAGCTGCAGCACAAAATCTCAGCAACAGGAATTCTGCCCAAAAAGGCAGCAGACATAGCTGTTGCAGTTACAGAATGAACCTTTGGTTCGTTTGTTAAATATAGTCCCAGCTTGTCGTATACAAGTGTTATACACAGAGATGGCTACCTTGATAGGATGACCTTTGATGTTACTTGGCCAACTTCTGCTTTGGAAAAGGCAACAAAAAGCTTGTCAAATTTTCTAAGATCCATTGCTCTGAGTAAGTAAAATCTGAGTTGTCCATGAACATCCAATAAATGTAGAGTAAACTCTTCCTAGTTAGAAAATGACAGTTTGATTGAGGATCACTTCAGAGGACACCTTTACAAGAAAACTAGGATTCATTCTCAAAGATATGCGGTCTTTGTGAAAAAAAAAATTATGGAGGTTTACAGGATAGTGTTTGGAAATCCAAAAATCAGTCTTCCAGAAGTAAAGGCCATCACAAAGACAGTTTTCCCAAAGATATTTTAAATCTTCATAAGCACCTTTTTGAGTCTGCAGCTAGAGTTAATGCATGAAGAATGACAGTAATATACCATGGAGGGGTGGGATCCCAGATAGTGGGACACGAGAAAGGTTTCCTTTAGAAAGACTTTGGAAATCTTTAGGCAAGCAACAGGAGTTGGGTTCCGCCTAATATGGAAATTGAAAGGACTGCTAATTGCAACTTGATGGTAGAAAAAATGGACCTGTTTTGGAAGAAGTCCAGAACAGACAGAAGTGCTGAAAAAGGATCTAGTCTTTGGAAGACTAGGGAAAACCTTTTCCACTTGCTAAAATTCACTTTTCTAGTATTTGGATTTTGAGAGGCAGACAGAATCTGGACCACTGGAGAGGAAAGGATGGACCACTGGAGAGGAAAGGATGGCATCTCCAGCCACCACTAAAATTGCAGGAACCATACAGTTAGCTTCAGGATCTCTAGTTTTGGGTGTGGCTGCCTGAATGGGTGACTCAGGAGATATGGAGGATCATCCAACTTCCAGAGGGGATGTACAAGATGAGACGAAAGGAGGGGGAAGCAAGAGGACGATGAATATTTACTCTGGTCTTACACCTACTGGCCTTCTGCATAAATTTGGTTATTAATGGTATGAAAGGAAAGGCATTTCTGTCACCATTGCCTGACTGAGGGACCACTCGTAAGGCAAAAGAATGGAACTGCTCAGCTTATCTACTAGAACAATGGAAGTCCCTGGAATGTATGTTGCTATAAGAAAACAATGTTAAGAATGTCCACTGCCACCCACTCATGGCTTCTCAGTGAACAGGATACATACAGGTTGCCCTTGGTTTTTTAATGTACCAGACTACTGCCATGTTGCCCATCTGGATGGGAATCACACTCCTGGAGTGGGAGTCCTGAAAAGCCTACAATGCGACAAGAACTGCCCTCTCCTACAAAACACTGATGTGGAGAATGACTTCTGTGGGTGACCAAGAACTTGGAATTGTGTTCCTTTTGAAATACCCCCCACCCCACCCCAGAAGGGAAGAATTTAGAAGTTATGTACTCACCATAACGTTCCATCTAAGTAGGTGACTTCATTTGGATGCAACCTGTGGGTATCTGATCCGACCTCGGATCCGAGCCGGCATTTCAAAAGCTTAGGCTCCGAGCTCCTAGCTCCTCCCTCTTACCCATAACCCCTTGCCAAGCCCTGACTGACCTCAGATTGAGTTTGCCTCAAAAATACTGACTACAGTACACGAAAAAACAGCATAAATACTCGCTCTATAAAGGTCAGGGGGATGGAGGGGGGGATGGTTGCATCCAAATGAAGTCACCTACTCAGATGGAACGTTATGGTGAGTACATAACTTCTAAATCTGAAGTAGGCAGACTTCATTTGTCTGCAACCTGTGGGACAGAGTCCCCAGCTACCTGAATCTTGGGTGGCCGTCATGGAAGGATGTTTCGGAGCACCGCTGAGCCAAAGGATGCTCTTCCTCTGGAAACAACATCCACCTTGTAATGAGAAATAAAAGTATAAGGCGAGGCCCAAGTAGCTGCCGCGCAGATATCATCCAATGAAACACGTGACTTAAAGGCGGCTGACGTGGAGACTGCCCTAGTAGAATGAGCCGTAACCCTCTGAGGAGCAGGTCTACCTGAAGTGTCATAAGCCTGCAGAATACAATTAGCAATCCACCTAGATAGTGTGACTTTAGACACTGCTTTACCCAAAGCAAATTTAGCAAAGGAGACGAACAGCTGATCTGATTTCCTGTGACCAGCTGTTCTGTGAACATAAAAATGTAATTGTCTATGAACATCCAAGGAATGCAACTTGTATTCTCCTTTGTTTGAGTACTTGGGAAAAAACACAGGTAAATTGATTGATTGGTTAATATTAGATTCAGAAGAGACCTTCGGAAGAAAAGATGGATTGGTCCTGAGGCACACGCTATCAGGAAAGAAAGAAAGGTAAGGCGGCTTGACGCATAGAGCCTGAAGCTCAGACACTCTTCTGGCAGAAGTGATAGCTACCAAGAAAGCAGTCTTCCATGAAAGGTACTTTAGATCTGTAGAAGCTGCAGGCTCGAAGGGAGGAGCAGTAAGGGCTTGCAGAACTAAAGACAAGTCCCAAGGTGGTACAACCTCCTTGACTGGAGGCCTCAACAAAAAAATCCCTTTGAGAAAGGTTTTGCATAATTTCGCCGTCATAAGGGGAGCTGTCTCATGACCAATGTGGTAATGCGAGATGGCTGCCAATTGTACCTTAATCGTGGAAGAACTTGCCCCTTGATGAAAGAGGTCTGTTAAAAAATCCAGCACTGCTGACATAGGTGCTGAGAAAGGATCCAAAGTTCTCTGTACCGCCCAAATAGAGAATCTCTTCCATTTACTCCGATAAACCTGCCTGGTGGAAGGTTTATGAGCTGCCACTAAGATGGCCTTGACCGGTGATGAGATACCGGGAGTCCTAATCAAAGATGGAACTGGAGCAGCCAAGCTGTCAATTTCAGGGTGCGCAGATTGGGAACCGCAATTCCCAGAGGGTGGGAGATGAGATCCGGAATAGGATCCAGAATCCAGGGTGGATTGATTTTGTGAGACCATACAAAGGGGAACCAGGGTTGACGAGGCCAGAACGGGGCAATGAGAATCATTCTGCTCCCCAAACTGTTGGCTTTCTGCAGAAGCCTCTGCATCAGAGGTAGTGGAGGGTAGGCATAAAGGAGACCGGGAGGCCAAGCATGCACCAGAGTATCTCTCGGGAATTCCCCTGGTGGGGGAAGCAGAGCGAAGAAATTGTCACATTTGGAGTTTGAGGGAGAGGCAAAAAGATCGCAACAGGGTTGCCCCCAAACGGCAAAAATCTTCTCCGCTACCTGAGGACTGAGAGACCACTCGTGAGGAGAAAGAATGGTGCGACTGAGTTTGTCCGCAAGGATGTTGGATTTTCCCGGAATGTGCGTTGCTACCAGAAAGCGTTTGGTGGAAATTGCCCATTCCCAGACTCTCATGGCCTCTCGACAAAGGGGGTAAGACCTGGTTCCTCCCTGTTTGTTGATGTACCAGACTACCGACATGTTGTCTGTCTGAATCACAATAGTCCCTGAAGGAAGAACGTGGTGAAGTGCTTGCAACGCTAGAGCACCGCCCTCATTTCCAGGACATTTATATGCAAGAGCGTCTCTGTGGGGTTCCACGTGCCTTGGACAATCTTTCCCGCAGAATGCCCCCCCCACCCGAGGCAAGAAGCGTCCGTGGTCACTGTGGCTCGGGGAAATGCAGCACAAACAGGCCTCCCTGGCAGGGGCCCCGGAGAAAGAAGCCACCAAAGAAGGGAATCCCTGCACACTTTGCTGACCGCTATCGGAGTGTTGAGAGAGGAACAAAGAGGGGACCACTGAACCTGAAGGGTCCATTGAAGAACCCGCATGCGTAAGCGAGCATGAATGAGAAGCGGGATAGCTGCCGCCATTGAACCTAGGGCCCTCAGGACCCGAAGCTGCAGTTGGAGATGGTTGCAGGACCGCTGCTACATGACACTTCAGGTTGGCAATTCTGTCTGGAGTGAGAAAGGCTCGCATTGACCTGGTGTTTAGCCTTCCTCCTATGAAATCTATAGCTTGTGTGGGGTGCAGTAAAGATTTCTCCCAGTTGACAGTGATGCCCAGCCTTGGGGCTAGTTGAAGAAAGTAGTCCCTGGCTGAGCACAGAAGATGCCTTGATGATGCCGTCAGGAGCCAGTCGTCCAGGTACGGGAAGACCTGTAATCCCTGGAGCCTCAGGTGGGCCGCTACCACCGCTAGAACCTTGGTGAACACCCTGGGGCTGAGGAGAGACCAAAGGGGAGGACCCTGAACTGATAATGACTGGCTCCCAGCCGGGCGAAGAAACCTTCTGGACCGTCTGTCCATGCGAATGTGGTAGTACGCGTCCTTGAGGTCGATGGAGCACATCCAGTCGTTCTCCCTCAAGAGGGGGAGTATAGATTGAAGGGTGACCATCCGGAACTTTTGCTTGGTAACTGACAGGTTCAACTGGGAAAGATCTAAGATGGGTCTTAAGTCCCCCGTTTTCTTTGGCACCAAAAAGAACCTGGAGTAAAACCCTGACCCGGTTTGATCTGGGGGGACGCACTGGATAGCTCTTTTTTTGTAGCAGCTGTTCGATTTCGATAGCTGCTGCCTCCCTTTGGTCGGGTGGAACATCTGGGAGGCTGCGAGATCTGGGAACCTTGTACAGGGGAATTGAATAACCTCTGGATATCATGCGAAGCACCCAACGGTCTGATGTGATGGACTCCCAAGAAGTTAGGTGCCTCGAGAACGCCCGACTGCCTCCAGAGACGGACAGTCGGGCAACCCTTCAGGGCTGCTGCGTGGGTCTCTCAGAGAAAGGTTCTCTGGACCCAAAGTTTCTAGGAGCCCCCCTGCCTCTGGGGCAGCGACCTCCCTGTCCTCCTCTGCCACGGGAGGACTGGTTATCCGGAGCAGGTTGGGACTGCTGCGATTTCCGGAACCACATCTTCTTCTGTCCCTTTTGGTTCTTCGAGAAGGACCTCTGGGGAGCTGAGAAGCTGACTCCGACGGCAGACAGCGTCTTCCCGTCCTTTTCGCTCTGGACCAGTGTTTCGCAAACAGTCTTGCCAAACAAGGCAGAACCATCAAAGGGGGCATTCGCGAAAGTCGCCTTGAAGGGCTCTGTGAAATCACAGTGGCGGAGCCAGGCCTGTCGCCTCATGACTAGGCCTGCTCCGCTGGCTCTAGCGGCTCCCTCGGTAGCGTGAGAAAGTAGCCGCATAGATGTGTTAGATACCGCTCTAAGAGTGGCCATACGGGTGGAGTATACCTGCTTATCCTCACCCGACATGGACTCTGGGGGAGATGCAGCGTATTCTTTAATCAGATCCCGCTGCATCCTGATGACATGTGCCATGTAGTTCAGCGCTCTCAAAGAGAAGGTTACTGAACTGAAAACTCGCTTCCCAATGCGATCCATCGAGCGGGACTCCTTGCCCGGAGGATGCACAGAGGGACTCTCCTGGGCCAATTCCTCTTAGTGGCTGCAGCCATCATCATGGCATCTACTGGGGGCCCTTGCTCCAGTGAGTGCGGTCCGCCGGGGGAAAGGATGCGGTCAGGGCGCTTGGGTACAGGCTCAACGGTGTCCGGATCCTTCCACGCTCTGATGGATATAAGGTCCACCAGAGGGTCGGCAGGAGGGACACCCAAGAGCTAGATGGGCCCGCCTCGAATGCCTCCAAGAACACAGACTCGTCTGAGGAAGCCTTGGGGGCAGACCACCCCCCCCTGATCCTTAACATTTCCATAATGTCTCCAAATGAGAAGTCTTCAGGGGTGATCTTGGGAGCCTTCCCTTCATCCAAGTCTGTGTCTTGATAGCGGACTCGGGCAGTCCATGTGCCTCCTTTGCACTTACGCTTCGGAGGTACTTCATCGGGGGGGCTGTCCGAGGAGTACTCTTCCGCAGCTGGATGTTCCAAGGGAACTACTTGGGACATCAAGGCGGGCTGTCCCTGGGACCGGCTGGTGGGAGCCTGGCCCAACTGCAAGGGAGTGAGGGATGGAGCCGTGGCAGGGACCGGGGGTCCGGACGTCCTCAACAGTGCCCTTTCCACTACGTCGAAGGCCGAGGGGGAGCCAGCTTCTCTAAACCCCGAGAGCCGACCCCCACTCGGATCCGACGCACGGATTGGAGCCGGAGCCGAAACCGTCGGATCTGAGAGACCGGTGTGCTCCGACGAGGACGGAGCCGAAGACACACCAGCTCCTTCGGATCTGAGGCTCGGTCCTCGGCTCCGAGAGGTCGGGTCCGAAGTACCCGAAGCACTCAAGGGATGGGACGGATCCGAGGTGCGCCGACCTATCGGATCCGACCCACCCCCGGATCCAACTCTGCCCGGCGACAGCTCCAAACCGGTGTTATGGGTCGGAGAAGGACCCAAAGGGGGAAAAAGGGTCAAGCCCCTCCCGGATGGGGGGGGGGGCTAGGAACACTCCCATTTGCATTTGGGCCTGGATGAATTTCCTCATCATCCGGTCCATATCTGCTTCACTCATAGAAAAGTGGATCTGGTGGAGGCCACCGGCGGACCTAGAGAGCCGCCTCGGGGACCTCGCTGAAGGGCTAGCCTCCTCCTCCTCGGGCCCAGGAGAGAACCGGGGAGTGGAGCCGAGGAGGAGGAAAGATAGAAGGCACAGGGGAGGCCGCTTAGATGGAGGAGCCGAACTGGAGGTTTCGCTCTCCGTTTGTGGTGCCTCTCCTGTGCCTCTCCTTCTCTCTCTCCCTAGAAGACTCTCTCTCCTCCGGCATCTTAGAGGAGGTTGAGTCCCAGCCGGAGGAGGAGAGCCCACAGCAACAGCTTGCTGAGTAGAAGGGCAGAAGCCGAGCGGCATCTGGGGAGAAGACCCGCCAGCACCAGCCGACCTCCGCTCCCTCAAAGCTCGGGGTTGAACCCTGCACAAATGGTACAAACCAGATGACAGGTGTTCAACCCCAAGCTATTCTTGACAGTGTGGCCATCCGCTGAGGACAGCTTATGGCCACACTCGGTATTTAGAGAATACAGCCTTATGGGCTTCAGACATGATAAGCCCTAATAGGCCTAAAACAACACACACACAAACTACGCAAAACCCGTGAAAAGTTAAAAATAAAGAGAGGAAAGCCTACACACTCAACACTAAATAATTAAAAGAAAAAAGTTGAGATTTTTTAAACTTTTTCTGTCAGAAATAACTTATCTGCACCAAAAAACGCCAGGAGCTCAAGAATCCGTCGCAACTTGAAAGCGGCAAACGAAATCTGGGGTCAGTCAGGGCTTGGCAAGGGGTTATGGGTAAGAGGGAGGAGCTAGGAGCTCGGAGCCTAAGCTTTTGAAATGTCGGCTCGGATCCGAGGTCGGATCAGATACCCACAGGTTGCAGACAAATGAAGTCTGCCTACTTCAGATCCATGGTTAGTATAGCCATTGGAGGTAGATGAGAGAACAGTCAACTGTCTAAAACAACTGGGGAGGTCAATCACCATCCGATAATGATTCCTGCAAATCTGTGTAAGACAAATCAGAGTATGAAGTGGATGACATATAAAAAGGGACCATTGGACTGACCTGGTCCATTGTTGAACTCTCATCTAATACTACAAGGTAGACAACTGGGACTCCACTGATTATGCCCTTCAGTAATTTACCCACAAAAGACTTGGTCAACTCCTTTGGCAAATCCCTCTGAAAACGTGTTATGTCGGCTTGGCAGTCCAGTGTTCCAAGTGCAAAGTCACTGAAGCATACATCCTTTACCCAAAGCTGCCCAAAGTCCTGGACTCCCTATTGGAGGGATGGACAAAGATACTCTCTTCTTAAAGTTCTCTCTGCATAGCTGCCACAACAGCCATGGCATCCACTGGGAACCACTGCTCCAGTGTATCCTATTCAAACAGGCAACCAAAACTTTTGTCAGTTTTCCATTATATCTGCTCCACCACATCAGCATCCTTCCACAGCTGCTGTTCCGCTAGGTCTACATCATCATCAGTGGGCAGTACCACCCAAGATGTAGAACAGCCAGCTACAAAAGCCTCAGAACAGACTCCTCGGGAGAAAGTGTAGTGGTGGGCCAATCTCCTTGTTTCATCAATTCAAGGTGGTCAACAAAGATGACAACATCTTCTACAGGAGACAGTGGAGACACTTCAGCTTGATCAAAGTTCAGTGACTGATTCGGGATCAGAAGAGGAGTCTAAATGTCTCCTTTTACAAGTCTGTTTCTTAGGACCCTACCATGTTTGCACTTCTGGGGAAGTATTAGAATCAGACTGGGAGAGGTTGTCTGTTCCAAACAGAACACAGACACAGTATCCAAAGGAGATTGGGTTGGAGCAGAACATGGCAGACACACCTCTTTTCTTGGTCTGGAAAGAACCCTTTCAAATGCCTTGAAAGCCAAGAACACAACAGGAGACAAAGAAACATACCCTCCTTCAAAGTGAAAAAAAGACAGTATGAACAATCTCTGCTCTGATATGTACCAGCTCAGAGTTGGACAACACAGCCAAGCTATCAAGTGCTGAGGCACCGAGGGGGAAACATGGCTCTAAAAATGTCAGTCTCGATCCCAGTACTGGAGTCTTGGCACCAAGGGTTCAGCTCAAAGACTCATAACGAGCCAACAAAATCAGAGTCAAGCAAGTAAGGGATACCACAACCGAAGTCAACAGGACCTATCATCTCCAATGTAGGTACCCTGTGGAGGCCAAGATCAATGAACTTTGCATCCAAAGGCCAGACCAGAATAGGAGACACTAATGGAAAGGGTGCCGAGAGAATGCCCAGTTGAACGGATGTCCAAATAAACCACTGCATTATTCTGTCAACATCCACATCGCTAAGGCTCCTATTAGAGTGGTTGGACCTTGAAGGTGAAGCCACCGAAGGTGTGTGGGATGAACACCTCTCCTGCGAGAAGGGAGAGTGGAGCCTGGGACTCTCAGCCTCTAGTGAGAAATGCGAAGGAGATATCAGCAAATGGATCCAAAAGGTTTCTGTATCCAGACCCAAAACTTCTGCTGGATCTGAAGAATGTTTTCTTGTATCTCATTTTTTATCGGTTTCTTTCTTTTTCTCTACGTTTTTCCTTATTTTCCTTAGAAGATCAGAGGTATTTTTTTTTTAAACTGGAAAAAGACTCTAAAAAGGTGCAGACATTCCCACTTATATCGAAATAAGTCATGAAGGACTAACTTGTCTCTGTGCCCCTGAAGTGCTCTAGTACCAAAAAAAGGAAAACACCATGTGACACCCCTACTCTGGGCCAGTAATCAAGGAGCCTGAATCTTACAACTGACATTGGAGAGGGACGATCCCTTGGAGTACAAATGGACACTGTTAAGTATTTCCAGATGCAGACCTCTAAGCATAGAGCACAATTTCCCTTAAGAGCACAAAAGGAACACAGTCAGCCCAGGGTCAGAATCCCCAACAGGTCCATAGTAAGGCTCCCCACTGTCACAGTGGTAGGGTTGTTCTCAACCAAGTGTCCAAGCCAATTCCACCAGCACACACTCTGTGAAACCAGTGCTTAGTGTCCCTGTTCCAAGTAGTAGACACACACACACACACACACACACACACACACACACACACACACACACACACACACCTGGGAAAGGCTGGCACAAATTTACCCGCTGTTCCCCCTTCTGCCTAGACTAAAAGGAAGTTATCACTACCACCAGACACTACAAAGCCAGCTACCCAAGACTCCTGCAAGGGTACACAATTATACAGAGTGAAATTAATATCAACACAAATGGTAATGTTGACCAAACAGCCACACTTCAGGAGTGGTCACAGTGTCACCAATAGATATAAGCACTCTCAAAGGTAAAAATATTCTCTAAAAGGATAAGCCACAATGAAAAGTTTAAATAGATTTAATAATTAATAAAAGAACATGAAAATATGAACCATCTATTTACAGTAAATAGCACAGTTTCATACACTGGAAATATTAAAAACAACACAGATGGACAGTTTCACAGTTACAGAAAAACAATACTTAACTACACTACTCTCACTATATTTTCCTGAGTGATGTAAAGAACAGTAATCCATGGTCACTTACTGGAGCAAGGAAAGATGAAGTAAGTGACAGATCCTTCTTTGCCAGGTTACAAGAACAAACTGCTCTGAGACATGTCTTACCTATTATAAAAAAAAAAAATACTTCTGTACAGAAAGGCATCACATACATCTTGTCATCGGACTTCCAGTTACCATGCAACCCCCAACCCATTGCTAGAAAATGCCATGATTTAGCACCAACTTGTCAATAATACAACACAAGGGCATTGGTCAGATCTGGTGCAGCTTCTGGAAATCATAAAACAATTACAAGCTTCTACTCCTCCTATTCCAGAGGACTAACAAACCATGTTTTGTACACGCATTGCATCTCTGACTTATTTCAAAACTGTCACATAACATATTTATGGCCTAGGCCCAGTTATTTAATTTCTTAACATCTCAAAAGGTTAGCTGGAGCGGAGCTTAACCTTCTCTTCCAGTATCCTTTGTCAACATGTACTTATTTAATTCAGTTAAAATACAATCAGGACCCTCTGTAGGTACACTTAAAACAAGCATCTGTACAAATCAGTTTGACATTCAAACAATATAATTCCTTACAAAATTCCAGATAGCTATGCTGGCATATGTTACACATCCACTGCCCTACTTCTACTGGCATAGTTGGTAACACCTCACATAATTGCACACAAAGTCAGCTTCCAGGAATGCTATGCCAAAACAATAAAAACACAAGGAATAAAAAAAAAAAAAAAAAATTTTAGAAACAGCAAAGGGTACCACAAAGAAAAAGAAAAGCATTATGTTAATCTTAAAAGTAACAGCAATAATAAAGTAATCCAACACCCCTTGCAACCAGAGGACAGAAGAAATTGTCCAATCAAAATTCAGT